>NC_133620.1:164262912-164562912 GCF_048593235.1 Sminthopsis crassicaudata
GTTGAATTCCTATCCATCCATGGAATCCAATTCAAATGCTATCTTTTCCAGAAGATCTTCTCTGATCCCTCTATTAGGTAATGACATTCCTGTCCATTCCAACTTCACATAACTCTTCATAGAGCTTCTGTTAGCAGACATATACACGCACAAACATACACACATTGTCCCAAAAGCTTTAATGCAGTTTTTAAAATTTTCATTTTATTTATTATTTTATTATTATATTATATAAATATATAATGTTAATATTATATTTATTTTATTTATTATTTTAAACAAATAAACATACAAATTTATACAACCATATGTATATATTCAATACAATGCAATACCTATTTAGTACTTATTATATTTACTTACAATATTATAAATTCCATGAAATCACAGAGAGCACAATGAATGGATCACCTTCAGCAAATTACAAAACTACTTTAATGATGCCAAACTTTTCATAGAAACAAAAGCTCATTTAAAAGCATGTGGATTGTGTCAGGCCAGAAGAAAGGAAGATTCCTCTTCCTGAGTTTAAATTTGGATCCAAATATTTATTAGCGATGTATCCTTGGGTGAGTCAGAGAAGGAAATAGCAAACCCAAATGGGTCATGAATAATTGTGCATAAATGAAATTATTGAACAACAATAATCAATCAATGCATTAATGACTATCAAATATTTTTAAAAGATAATGCTATACAGCAGTGTCTTTAGAATTAAAAATGATTATTCTTCAAAAGGCTTATAATTATCCAAAAAGAGATAGATTGATTGCTTTGGTGATATTCTCTCAATATCCAGAAAAAGTAATAAAGTAAACAAGTAGCATGAAAAGTGATCCTCCAATGGTGAACTTTTGGGAGGATAAACATAGATTGATTATGATTGTCATCTTGTAGAATAAATAGAAGTAATAGTAATTTCTTCCATCATCATCATCATTCTGAAAGTCATTCTTGCTGGCATTTATAGATGGCTTTAGGGTTGGTAAAATTCAGCTTCTTGTCAATTCATTTGATCATTTAATAAAGATTTGGAGCATTTTTCATATGACTTTAAATTGTTTTTTATTTCTTCAATGGAAAACTCCCTGTCCATGTCCTTTGACCATTTATCAAATGAGGAATGACTCATATTCTAGATCTGGTTCCCAAGATGATTAGGGGGAAAGGGGGATAATATAGTTATGTTCTAAAATATTTAGAAGAGTTCTCCTTGTCATGACAAAAAATTAAAAATTGTGGGATGGCCATCAATTGGGTATTGGTATACAATAGTCATGGAATACCAAAGTGCTGTAAGAAATAATGAGCTCGGTGATTTTAAAAACATTGATTTGCATGAAATGATGAAGGTAAAAAATGAAAAGAACCAATAATCTTGTTTTAAAAACAATTTTGAGTGATTATAAGTCATTTTGATTATTGTAAAGACTCATATTAACTACAAAGGACATATGAAAGAAGGAATCATCTATATTCAAAGGAGGAACTGATAAATAGAAGTATATATAGAATGATATTTCATCTACTAATAGACATCTCTAGAGGGGAGAGAAGAAAAAAGGGGGCATAAGAAAACTATATTATTACACATGAAACAGTAGAATAAAAAAGAGAGATATTCAATATTGTAGAAATACTGATTTTATTTCTTTTGTTCAAAATAAATTAAATTTTAAAAAGATTCAAAGCATGAGAGAAAGTTGACATCCCTCTTCACTGTCATGCACTATTTTGTAAGTTCTTGGCCTTTTCAGAGGAACAAACTCATAGACTAAAAATTTCACAGAGGCTAGCTAAAGTCCTTATCTCTACAAGAGAAGCAAAGTGGGCCATAGTATGAGGTAGGTTTTCTATTCTACCTTTGCTCACTTCTTGTCCCTCCTTCAGCCTTGACCATTTATAGTGCTCAAAGATGCCAAAGTGTTCATCTAAATGCAGAGTTTACAGATAACTCTTCTTACAGATAACCAGTCACTGAGATAGAATCTCGGGGAATTATGGATAATTGGTGAAATAATTCATCTTTCTGTATTATAAGGGAAAGCTGGAAAGCCATTTCAATATTCCAAGTCTCCAGTTATGCTAAGTCCTTGGTAATTATATAGAATGCTCTTCAATAAGTCCAATTTGAATATGTAGATTTTATTGGTGGGTTCTCTCCTTTTACTTTTCTAGCACCTAACACTGATGTGACAATTAGATGGCACAGTGGATAGAAAACTTGCTCTAGAGTCAGGATCTCCTTCCTGTGTTCAAATTTGATATCTGATACTTATTAGCTATGTGACTCTGAGCAAGCTTTTTTTTTTAAAGCTATTTACTTCAGTTTCCTTATCTGTCAAATGAACTGGAGAAGAAAATGGGAATCTATTATCTTTGCCAAAAAATCTCAAATGGAGTCATAACAGAAATGACTGAACAACAACAAAATAATATTGATGTACCAGAGCCTTACTCATTTGTAGAAGTATTTCACATTAAATATAGATATTAAGAACCAATAGGACTTGATGAATTTTATTTTCCATTTCAAATAATTTTTAAAAATTTATGGAAGAGGAAAAAATTATACTAATTCATTACTCCCATTTTCCTTTTCTACTGATATCTCCACTATATAAACAGTGACCCAGACTCAAAACTTCAAAAATTCACTTAATCTTTCTCCATCCTTCATTTTACAAATCTTCCAGGACTGATTTGAGAAAAATACTTTGTAAAGAGTGTCATTTAAACATTATTATTGAGCCATGAATAAGCCATTTTGACTCTACCTTAAATTTCTCCACATCTTTGCCAAATTCTGTTTATGTCTACATTTGTATTATTTTTCATATCTTCACCCACCTATTTTTCCACTCCCTCATTTCTGTCTGTTGGCATTCCTGACATCCTTCAAGCTAAAATCCTACCTTCTCCAAGACTTCCCACTCTCATTAACCTTCATTGATTCTAGTCCTTACTCTTTGAGATAGCTTCCATTTTACTCTGGGTATATCTTATGTGCACATAGTTGTTTGCCTACTAAATTCTTTGAGAGAGAGAGCCATTTTGTCTTTTTCATTTCCAGAGTTTAACATAGCACCTGGTATTTCATAAACACTAAATTGTTGTTGATTAATTGGCTTACTTAATCATATGGTTACCACCCTAGAATGGCCTTGTGCTGAGATTATTCCTGCCTCCTAGCTGAAGAACCTTGCACATTATTTCTTCCAGGGACTTTTTCCTGAACTGTATGGCTGATCACCATATTTTCCTCTTCAATTTTCTTTTACTAATTATCCTAGATATTTTCTTCATTTACAATGACATACTATTTGTATAGGCTGTGTGTGTCTGGATAGTTGTGAAAGGAGTCTCTGGGTGATACTCTCTTTGTCTTTGCATGAGCTGAATTGTTTAGTCAGATAAAAGAAGGGGAAATTAGCACCAAAAATAAGATTAAGCTGGAGAGTTTAGAAAGAGAAAGGATATGTTTGCAAGGGTCTAGAAAACTATTGATGCTATTTGTTTTGCCAATGCTTGAAAAACCCAGAGAAATTTAATTTATCCTTCCTTTTCACCCCCAATTCCTACCGTAGCAGGAGTAGGAACATGTGATTTCCTATTTCTTAGTGTTAAGCAAAGCAAACAGCAAAGATACAAAACCTTCCATGGTCTTCTAATGGAAAATTTTCCCCAATTTTCCATTTTCCTTATTTTGACCTGGGATGGGGACTATGACAGAGTAAGAATCTCAATCTTTGATTTCCCTAGATTCCTGGAAAGTGTTTGCTGACAATATCTAAGCACACAAACATATATACATATATGCACCTATCTCTCTATAGGCAAAAATATGTGTGTGTACAGTTCTGTGTGTGTGTGTGTGTGTGTGTGTGTGTGTGTATATATGTATATATATATATATATATACATATATATGTATAACATAGCACTTTAACTTTTTTGTAAATTATTCTTGTTTTTCTTAAACAATATGAGTTACAAATGGCTTGTTAACAATGGCTGAAACTCTTGGGAAGGAGTTGTCAGTGAGATGCCAGGAAAATGAGCTAAAAGAGAGTAATCTGAATCTTAGACTAAGTTGAGTTTCATAGGTAACAAAAGACAACACATAGGGAGAGTCCAGCTCTGAGATCCTATCATGGACCTTTAATATTTTGCATCACACTTATTTGTCTACAAGTTGCCTAGTTCCATTAAAGTGTAAATTGTTTGAAATGTTAGGTTATTTTCTGTCTTTGTATCTCCATCACTTGATATAGGACTTTGCAGGTTGAAATTGCTTAATTACTGTACCTTTTCCCACAAAAAAAGGTCTAATACATGTCACTGAAAATGGCAGAAGAATTTGGTACAGTAGTGACTTTTTGTTGTTTTTGTGCAGTTGTTTCAGTCCTGTCCTGCTCTTTGTGCTACCATTTGGAATTTTGTTGGCTATTATTAGTTCTTTGTTCTTTAGGACCATGACATCAGGGAGGTAATGCCATGACATGCAAGTCAATTTGATTTAAATAAGAGAAGACTGTAAAAGTTACCTGTCTCATTTTCCCCTCCAGAGCCATCTGAGTTCAATGGCCAGATATAGATCAGGACCAATGGAGATGACTCTGGATGCAGTGGGAGATCTTGGCCTTTTTAAGCTAAGGTCTTCAACAGGTTTAACTGATGCCGCAGTGATTAAGACTAGGTAGCAATCTAGGTAAAGAATCTCCTTTTTAATCTAATTTAAATAAAAAAAAAAATAAGTCTGGGAGTTTTGTTAACAAAGATCCTAGAATAGTTTTATATTTCCTGTTCCAGCTCATTTACTAGATGGAAGAAACTGAGTTAGAGTTAGGTGACTTGTCCAAGGTCAGAGCTAGCAAATGTTTGATTTGGTTTGGACTCAGAAAGATGAGTCTTCCTTAAACAAGACTGGCACTGAATCTACTGAGACACCTAGATTTCCTTGACTTTTTGTAGTAAGGTCAAGGAAATGATATATGTCTAATTTCCTTGAGTTATGCATTTATCCTCAGTTCACCTTAGGAAAAAAACATATGTATATACCTATGTGTTTGTGTGTGTGTGTACATATACATATACGTATTTATATTTATAAATATAATTTTTGGCAAGTTTATTCAGGACACAAACCAGCTTAATAGTAAAAGACAATATTTCTCATCTTATAACTTCTTTTAATCTACCAAGTAAACAAAAGCTGGTATTAAGTTATTTGATACACACATACATACATATGGACATAGTTGTTTGTTTTCAATATATACATATATATTGCTTTATATGTACATATATGTATCCATCAAACAAGTTTATAACACTTATTTATAAAACATATACATACTCATATAAACAATTTTAGATTAGTCAAGCAATTTTCTATTCCATGCCAAATTCAAAGAAAAATTATAATAATTTACAAAACAAATGCAGAGGTTAAACATAAAATATACCACAAACCCTTAAAGTTATCATTTTAATTCCTAGCTTATAAATTTGTCTCCCATCAATGAAAAATAATTTTCTTTCCAAAATTGGATAACTTTAACTAGTTCATGAATTTTTTTTTAAGAAGAGTACTATTTCACTTATAAAACCTTTGAGTACAATTTTTTTCCAAATTCTAAATTTAGAATCAATTAAAATTCTCGATCGATATCTTTCATCTTCATGGACTTCAAAATGAAAATCAATTCAGCAACATGGATTATCACATTGCAAGAACCTAGAGTGGCTTCATAAAAAGCAGTGTTGCAGTAAAGTAGGTCCTGTCTTAGAAATGGAACAGACAAAGCCTTTCATTTATTATTCATGATACCTTGTGCCCATGTCAACTCCTGATTAATAATTAAAATTAATCTCATTACAGGAGATTTCATTACAGGATAATTTAATTAAATGATGAATTGGCTCCCAGATGTCACCATTTGTGCCATCTTTTAAATAATGCTGATGATGACACAGGGATTTGCTAGGTTTCAGTCTGGCTTTGAGAATGTGCATTATTTAATAGATTCTACCATTCTAGAAACAAGAAGGTGAATTGTTGCTTACTATAAAATTATCTTTCTAACAAATCACATTTTCATATAATATCTGATCCCTTAACTGAAAATCCACTTATTAAAGCTCACAAACTGACAAGTATGAATGTGCTTCTTTTCTGTCTTAAAACAGTATCTTAATTTTGTCTAACAAACTAAGATAAATTTACTAATTAAATATTTCATTTATTTCATATTTTATACCACTTTGTAGGTATTTATAAACAAAATAATATCATAATTAAGTTTGAAATGCTTATTAAAAAACTATGTAGAGAAATCCTAATTTTTTCCAATTTTCAGGATAACACTTTGGTATCTAATGGAAAGAACAAAATCCTTACAAAGAGTATGAAGTAATGAAAATGGAAACTTAAGGATTTTTTTGTTTTGTCTAAAAGAAAATAGTGAATAGTTTTACAAAAAGTAGTGCATGTTTAAAAAAATGTGCTATGTACCAATGTGAGTCACCATATGTTACAGCTTGCCAGCAAACCACATATTTCTATGTTGTAAACATACTTAGCCTACCACACTTTGCTCAAGATACATACTCTGATAAATCACCAAAAGAAAAATATTAAAACCACTTAACCAGACTGAAGGGTGAAAACATTTAAGAGACATTTCTTTATTTATGTGGAATAGGGGGATATTTCCCAAGCAATGATGTATCCATCATAAAAAAAAAAAATCTATGGTTTTCCAAAAATACCATCAAAAATTAGTTTTAATTATACTATTCAGTTTATTTAAAAGATCTTTTATCCAAAAAAGAAGTTTATAGGTCAGAATCTCTAAAATTATAATTTGAACATCCTGGCATTTCCATTGGTAGAGGTGGTTTTTAATGGGATTTAAATAATAATAGCTATCATTTTTATAATACTTTGTGGTTATAAAACACTTTATGTGTTATTTTATTTGATCTTTATAACAAACATTTAAAGTAGCTAGTACAATTATATGAGTCTTGAATAGATTAAATGACTTAATTTAAGTCTAAGTTAGTTTAGTCTAAGCTAAGAAGATAGTCAGGTCCAAAGAGATTTAACAACTTTCCTAAAGTCACAGAGATAATAAATATCATAGCAAAGATTATGCGATAAGATTCTGAAAAAAAAAAAAAAAAAAAAAAAAAGGTAATATCTTTTTATTTCCCTTCCTGTTTGTCTGACTGTTCTATCTTAGTCTCTTGTTGGGTTGGATCTTTGTTCATGCTCTATGTTTACTAATGGTGGATATCTTCTAAGGCTTTGTTTTGGGCCCTCTTCTTCCTTTATGTTATCTTGAATGCTAATCACATTAGCTCCAATGGTTTCAATTTCTGTGTAGATAGTTACTATTGCTATACATTCAAGCCTAGTCTCTCTTCTCAATTGTTATCTTTTGGTTATCTTAAACTAGGAATCCCATCAATTTAGCAAGCTCAAAGTGTCAAAAGAGAAAAAAAAAAAATGTTTCTTTTCCCTTCCCCAAAGAAAGATATCATCAAACACTTAGTAACACAAGCTCACAACTTTAGTATCATTCTTAATTCCTCACTTTTACCTCACATAGTCAATCTTTTGTCAAATCTGCTAGTTTCTGCCTTCTCAATATCTCTCTTATATGGTCCTGACCTTCCATGCATATAGCTATTTCCTCATCTCACCTGGACTATTAAAATACCTTCTAATTGGTCTCTCTGCCCCTCTGTATTTCAATTCATCTTCGACTCAGCTGCCAAAATGAGTTTCCCAAGTATCTCACCATATTACATTCCTTATTCTCAACATTCTATACTAAATAAACTCTAACTAAATAAATCTCTAGTACATAAAGGACCAAATATAAAGTCTTTTTTATTTAAAGTCTTTTACAAACTGACCAAAGACCTACAATCCGGATCCACAGATCTATTTGCTATTTCTCACAAGCAATGCTTTATTGCCTAACGTTATGCTTTTGTTGTGGTTATTTAGAATGCCCTCCCCATCTCATCTCTACCTCTTAGCTTATCTGGTTCCTATCAAGACTAAGCTCAAATACCAGCTTTTGAAGGAGGCTTTTCCTTCCCCAAATAATTTTCTTCTTAAATTACTTTCCATCTGCTTAATGTACCTATTCCTGTAGGAAGGTTGTTATTTGTATATTGCCTCCCCCATTAGGGCAAAAGCTCCTTGGGGACAATGGCAATGTTTTAGTTTTGTTTTGCATGCCCACTTCATACCATAGCACATAGTAAGTGCTTGTTTGATGTTTACTGAGTGACTATAAATAAATCTCTCCCTGCTTTAGTAATGGGGGGAGTGTCTCAGGTTAAACATGTGATTTTTATCATTGTAGGAAAATCCTTCTATTCATCAGTAGCTTATGGCCTTCAAAATCATTTAGGGGCACTAAGAATTTAAATGATTTGTCCATGGCTACACAATCAAAATATGCCAACCAAAGTATGTGGACTTATTGTCTAAATGTCCAATTAATTACTACATAGAATGATGTATTTTAGAAATATAAAGGAAAATATTGCTATTGATTCACTTTTACAAAGTAGTCAGTAGTATCATACAAAGTTTTTCTGAAGTCTCCAATAATACATTTTCAACACCCAAAAATACAATGCTTAAAAATAGAGATGACAATAAATAGAAATTTAAAAAATGTAAGGAGTAAAAAAAAGACCCTTGGTTGAAATGCTAAATTTGAATTTTTGTGTATTTGAAGTTGATACTACTGATGATAAAAAAACACCAATATATGATCAAGATCATTTCCTGTCCTGACACATGAAAAAATTATATGAGCATATAAAATAAAAAATTCATCTTACGTATTTAGATTATTTGGTTTTCCTGTTGTTTCTTTTTCATAACAGAAAGCCTACTGGAATCCACCTGCTAAAATATTTATAGTGGTTCATGATTGTCTATTAGCTGACTCAAATCCTATCTCCTTAAGATATCATTGCACAAAATGTAACATAACATTCATTCATTCCTGCTAAACATTTCTAGCAACACATATACAATCCTCTTATATCATATTAATCTGAACTCACTGAGGGGTAATTCTTATCTCCTTACCCTTATACTTCCATTTTTCTAAGTACCTTCACATACATTATATCTTACTTGATTTTCATAAAATCCTTAATGTAGGTTATAACAGGTATTATTCCCATTTTGCAGTTAAAGAACCTGTGTCCTAGGGAGATGAAATGATTTGCCCAAATTTATACAATTAGTCATTGGCAAAACTAGGGCTACAACTTATGCCTTCTGATTTTCAAGTCAGTATTTTTTCTCTATTACAGAGCACAAGATAAGAGTCTTCCTTTGAAAGGAATATGTCTATATATTCTGCCTCCTGCCAAAATTTGAAATCCTTGAGGGAAGAGATAATTGCTTTCTGTTTAAAATCTTTCCTTAGCATCTATAAAATACATATGACATATATCCAAATTACTGAATTGTTAAAGTAGTAACTAAGTTGTGATGGGAAATGGATTGACTTCGATATGCAACTGACAAAAAAAAATGACAAATACTCTGATTTGAAGAATAAAGATTTAAAAGACAGGTCAAAACTGTTAAAATTTATTAGCATTGATAAGATAAACACCAAATCATAGTAGAAGAGTAATTGGATATTCCTTTATACTACAAGAAAATGCATTTTATGACAAATGAAAAGAATTTCACTTTGCAAAGTGAATTCTACATTAAATGAATTCATACTTAGAGCCAGTAGAACAATGGCTAAAATTGCAGAGGTATACTTGTAAAGCAAAACATTCCTAACAACTGGACCATCCATAAAGTGAAATAGGCTGTCTTAGGAAGTAGTTTTATCTTTCCCATTAAAGTTCTTTAATAAAAGCCTTGTCAGGGATGGAGGTGAAGGAATTTTTAAACAGGTATAGCTTCAAACTCCTGTAATTCTGGACTGTATCTACCAGATAATTAGGTGTAATAGAAAACAAGGATGTTAAAAAGTTGTTCCCTAAATTTTTTGAAGCTGAGTTTAGGCAGAACAATGGTATATTAAATGAGAACTGGATTTGGAGCAAGGGTATATGATTTTCATTTGTAGCTATTATGCATTATAATATGTATAACCTTGTGAAAGTAATAACACATCTGAGCCTTAGTTCCCTCAATTTGAAGATCAAGGAGTTGTCTTACATGTTTTCTCAGATTAGCCCTTTCAGTTCTAAATTTATGGTCCCCTGATATTTAGAGACCTACATATTATGATATTCAAACATTATTTTGTCAGCTTCCTGGTATATGTGAAACATTAGTCTATTAGAAGAAATTTCATTACTTATTTAGTCCAACATATCTAAATAGTAACACCTTTACAGAATGCTGACAATTAGTTTTTTCCTCTTGCCTAAAGATTTTTAGTAAAGAGCAATTAATAAAATTTTGACAATAACTAATAATAGATAACTGTGTATATATTTCAAAGAGCTTTGTATATGTTACCTCATTTGATCCTTACAATAGCCTTCTCAATATATGTGAGAAATAAAGCTGAAATTTTAAGAGATTTCCCCAGGATTATGTAGCTCAGGAATAGCTATCTTCCTAACAATCTACTTATCATGCCACCTAATAATCTCAAAAATATTTGAGCTATTTTTGGACAGCTCAAATAACTAAGAAATTGTTAATATTGTTTTTCTTCTTATATTAAGCCTAAATATTTCTTCATAATGCCTAACTATTATTCCTGCACTCGTGTATGGTGCAAAGCAGAATAAATCTAATATATATTTTATAGAATATTTAGATATGTGGAATACTTACTATTGTTGACAAATGAAAAATTTTAATGTATACTCAACCTTTTTGATCATGTGTTAAAATTCTGAATTAAATCAATTGCTTTGAGTCTGACAGCAATTCATACTGAAGCTATTAATCTAATGTTCTTGGTTTATACTCTCTGAAGTAGTTCCCTATCGTAAATACACTTGTCCCATGTTTATGCAACTTTTTTTTTTTTTTTTTACAATTTTCATAGTGTAAATTTTAAATACTTTTGAGAGACACTAAATACATTATATATGCCAGTTTCTTCATCTTTACTGTGCATATTTAATCTACTCAAAGGAATCCATTTAGAAAGAATAAGGTCAACTAAAAAATCTCCAAAGTTCCTGCTAGTTCCAAAATTCCATGATTCTAAATTATCTATGTAAGTTTGAGTCTACAGATACTAAGTTGATTTTCTCCCCCAAAACTCGGTTTTCATATAACATATATATAGTTACAAGTTCTACCATTTTACTTAGCATAGAAGCAAGATTTACTGTCTAGTTCCCCAAAATCCTTTGAACCCTCAGCAAACCATCTGATTTTTAACTTCAGACTATCAGAATAACTCAATGAAGATTCTACATAAGATTTGAACCTACAAGATTAAATTTCCTTTTGTTCAGAACAGTGCCATACTTATAATAGAAATGTACAATTGGTTTGAGATTCAGTGTTGAGTCCAATATTTTGCTTTTGTTTATTGTCACTCTCTACTTCATGTCTTAAGTCTTTGAGGTTATGGTCTCCTTTACTTATACTGACACTAAAAATCACTGTGCACTTTGAATATTACTTGTTTTCAGTGCATTCATGAACCCTAGTTCCCTTCCTTATTTGGGAGATTGCATCAAAATAGAATGTCCAAAAATCTTACTCAAATTACATGCATTTTCTATGTATAAAAATATTTTACATGTAAGAATAATCAAAATTATTTTATCTTGAGTAGTAAATTAATTTTAATGAGCATATTTAATAACTATTTTTAAAATGAAAAACAAATGGAAATAAAAAAAATTGAAATGAAAAATTCCTCAGTGAAAACATATATCAAATGATTAATTGAAATAAATATCAGAAATAATGGAAACACTGTGAAATGATGATTTTATTCATTTAAAAAACATTTAATAGGAATATACTACATAGGGGGAGAAAAGGGAGGAGTTTCAGGAGTGGAGCCAAGATGGTGGAGTAAAGTCAGGAAGCTACTTCCGCTCTCTCAGTTTCCCTCAAAAACTACATGACACCAACTCTCTGAAAAAAAAATCTGATGGAATGAAGCCACTCTTCAGCTTATGATAGATTAACAAAAACTTCAAGAAATGTCAGTCTCACTGGGGTGAAAAGGGTGTTCAGCCCATGTCAGACAGACTCTGGGAAAAGGTGAGAGGGAAAAAGAGAGCAAATCAGCAACTAAGACCTTCAGTCCTGGCTCAGTAGAGGAGAAAATCATAGGGGCAGCTTCCAGTCACAGCTCAGAAGGCAAACTCTTGGAAACCAGGCTATTTCTCATAAAGAATAGGCAAAGCTACCCCCTCCAAATACAAAGGGCTCCTGTGCTCAAAGCCAAGGCTCAAAACTATACAGGGAGCAAAGAAAATGAGCAAGAAACACAAAAGAACCTTGACCAAAGAAAGCTACTATACAGACAAATATACAAATTCAGAAGAGGATGGAATATCCACAGAAGAAATCTCAAAGAGTAAGATAAATTGGTCTCAAGCCCAAAGAGCTTTCTTGGAAATGCTCAAGACTTTAAAAGGTAAATAAGAGAGGTAAAAGAAAAAATGAGAAAAGAAATGAAAGGTATGCATGACAAAGTCAACAGTTTAGAAAAGGAAGGATAAAAATTGTCTGAGAAAACAACTCCTTTAAAAATAGAATAAAACAAATGGAAAAAGAGCTACAAAAGATAACTGAAGAATATCACACATTAAAAATTAGAAAATGACAAATTGAAGCTAATGACTGTGTGAGAGGAAGAATCAAATTAAAAAGGATAAAAAATGAATAAAAAGTGAAATATCTCATTAAAAACAGTGACCTTGAAAATAGATTCAGAAGAGACAATTTTAAAATTATTGGCCTACCTGAAGGCCATGACCAAAAAAAGAACTTGGATAGCATTCTTTAAGAGATCATTAGGGATAAATGTCCTGATATTCTAGAAACAGAGAGGGAAATACTCATTGAAAGAATCTATCTATCATATCTGGAGAGAAATTCCACAAGGAAAACCTCAAGGAACACTGTTGCAAAATTCTAGAACTACAATCTCAAAGAAAAAAATACTGCAAGCTGCGAGACAAAAACAATTCAAATATGTGGGAAAAACAGCCAGGATTACCCAAGATCTGGCAATTTCTACAATAAAGGATAGGAGGGCTTGGAATACAATATTTTGGAAGGCAAAGTACCTGGGGTTACAATCAAGAATTAACTACTCAGCAAGACAACATTATCTTTCAAAGAGATGGATCTTCAGTGAAGTAAAAGACTTTCAATCATTTCTATTGAAAAAACAAAAACAAAAACAAAAAACAGAACTACAAACACAGCACTCAAGAGAACCATAGAAAGGTAAGCAGCCTATGTGTGTGTGTATATGTATATATATATATATATATATATATATATATATATATATATATATATATATATGTATGTATATATGTGTGTGTGTGTGTGTGTGTGTGTGTGTGTGTGTGTGTGTGTGTATGTTTGCATTTAAAAGTTAAATTGTTTATATCCCTAGATCGGAAAACACTATCTGCAACCCTTACAAACTATTTCTGACACTGGGGCAGACAAAGGTGGGTATTATATGAATTGAGAGTGTGGTAATGAATAGACTGTGATGTGATGACATCAAATTAAAAGATACTAAAGGGGAGGAAAAAGTCTGTACAGGAAAAAGAGGAAAAGGGAGGTATAATGAATAATTATTTCAAATGAAGAGGTGCAAAAGACCTTATACAATGAGAGAAAGAAGAGAGAGGGATGAGCATTGTCCAAAGTTTGATCTCATCAATTTTGACTTTAAGAAGGAATAACAATCATTAAGTTAGGTGAAGAAATTCATTTAACCCTTTAAAAAAGTAGGGGGAAAAGGAAAAGGAAAGGGAAGGGCTAGATAGAAGGGAGGGAAGAAACACTAGGGAAAAACATAAGAGAAGAGAGAAAGTGCTGATAAAGGATAAGGTAGTGAGTGGAGTGGATTAAAATAAAACACTACTAAGAGCACAGGGGTGATAGGAGATAAGGTAGTAGGTGCGGTAGTTAAAAAAAAAACATTATTAAGGACAAGATGGAAAGAAGGAACAAAGGTGTATATATGGAGGAGAAAATAGGATGGAAAGAAATACAGAATTGGTAACCATAACTTAATGTGAATGGGATGTACTGTCCCATAAAATCAAAGCAAATAGCAGAGTGGATTAAAAAACAGAATCCTATAATATGTTGTTTACAAGAAACACACTTGAGGGACAGCTAGGAGGAGCAGTGGATAGAATGAATTCAGGAGGACCTGAGTACAAATCTGGTCTCAGACACTTAACACTTCCTAGCTGTGTGACTCTGGGCAAGTCACTTAAGCCCAATTGCCTTGGCCAAAAAAAAAAAAAAAAAAAAAGAAAAAAAAAAAAAAGAAACACACTTGATACAGAAAAACAGAATAAAGATAAAAGAAGGCAGGAACAGAATTTACTGTGTTTCAGCCAATGTAAAAAAGTAGAGTTAGCAATTCTGATCTCAGATAAAGCAAAAGTAAAAATAGATCTTATTCTTATTGAAAGAGATATGGAGAGAAAATACATTTTGATAAAGGGTACAGTAAATAATGTAGTAACAATACTAAATGTGATGTACCAAATTGTAGAGCAAGCAAATTCCTAGAGAAGATTTTAAGCCAGTTACAGGAAGAAATAGACAGCAAAACTCTTTTAATGGGGGACCTTAAGCTTTCCCTTTCAGAATCAGAAAAATTTAACCACAGAATAAATACAAAAGAAACTAGGGAGGTTAATATTATCCTAGAAAACCTAGACAGGATAGATCTCTAGAGGAAATTGAATAGGGACAGAAAGGAGTACACCTTTTTTTTCTTGGCAGTATTTGGCATCTACACAAAAAATGACCATGTATTATGGCTTGAAAACTTGACAATCAAATGCAGAAAGGCAGACATAGTAAATGCTGCTTTTTCAGACCACAATGCAATAAAAATTATTTTCAATAAAGGGCAGGGAAAGACAGACTAAAAACCAATTGGAAGTTAAATTAATCTAATTCTGAAGAATGAGTGGGTCAAACAAATCACTGAAAAAATTTATAATTTCATATAAGAAAATAACAATAATAAGACAACATACCAAAACCTAGGGCTGCAGCCAAAGCAATTCTTAAGGGAAATTTTATATCTCTAAATAGCTACATGAATAAAATAGAAAAAGAGATGATCAATGAATTAGACATGCAACTAAAAAAGTTAGAAAAAGAACAAATTAACCCCCCAATTAAATATTAAATTGGAAATTGTGAAACTCAAAGGATTAATAAAATAGAAACTAAAAATAGTATTGAACAAATGTAAGAATTGGCTTTATGAAAAACACACTAACAAAATAGATAAACCTTTGATTAATTTGATCAGAAAAAGAAAATAAAAAAACTAAATCATCAGCATCAAAAATCAAAAGGGAGAACTTATCACCAATGAAGAAAGAAATCAAATAAATAATTAAAAGATATTTTGTCCAACTCCATGGCAAAAAGTCTTACAATCTAACTCAAATGGATGAATATTTACAAAAATAAAAAATGCCCAGGGTAACAGAAGAATAAATAAAATACTTAAATAGACTCATTTTTGAGAAATAAATTGAACAAGTATCAAATAATTCCCTAAGAAAAACAAAAGAATATAGTACACAGCAGATCTTGTGTTAGATGCTAGGTATTTTCCTGTTATTCAGATGTTTCATGTTATATCTGACCCCAGGGTTTTTGGCAGAAATACAATAGTGATTTGTCATTTCTCTAACTCATTTTAAAGATGAGGAAACTGAAGCAAACAGGATTAAATGACTTGCCCATGTCCATATAGCAAGTAAGTGCCCCAGACCAGATTTGAATTCACAAAGATGAGGCTTCTTGACTCTAGGCTCCATCACTATGCCACCTGCCTGAGGTACAAGATAAGAAATTGCATTATCCAGTCTTAATAACTTTATTTTGAGAAGGCATTAGATGACAGAGAGATAGAAAGATAATACATATGTATATAGATATGTCAATATGTTATTCTGAATATTATATGTTTATGCTACATTTGTTAGACATAGGTATAGATAGAATAGTATTTCAATCAAAGTGGGTTGAGACCCAACATTCTAAGAAAATTTTATGAGTATTTTATATTTTAAAGGAAAAGGATTATGAGAAGAGAAAGTAATACATTCAAGGTATGGGAGAGTATATATATGAATATATATAAATGAATAAAGGACACAAAGCAAAAAATTGAATTTGGGGGACAGTTATTATTCCATTGAAACTAGAATACAAAAATTATATAGGGGACTACTATTAAAATCAAACTAGAATGGAAGAGTATAAAATACCTTAAGTAATATCTCTAGAAAGGATTAGAATTAAAACAAACAAAACAGACGAATATTAAAAATAACAATGTGAAATAGCAGCTGTGAAAAATGTTGATAGCACTGCTTTATCTTTAAAAAATTTTATTTAAATTCTATTTATTCAAAACATTTACACTTGGCAAATACTCAATTGCCTATAAAATGTATAAAGGTGCCACCAATTTTGCATTTTTCTTCTTGAATTTCTATTACTCCCACCACAATTAAAAGATTCGTGGCATTTATCTTCTGTAGATAGGTTCACATTGCTCTTGAATTTAGCTTCAGTGATTCAGTCAAGAATCTTGAGTTCTTGTTAGAGTTCTAACAATGCCAAATATGGAAAACCTTCCTATATAAAGCTTTTCTTTACATCATGCATGAAATAGCTAGGTGATATAGTGGATCAAACGCTGGATATAAAGGCAAGAGAACTCATCTTCTTGAGTTCAAATCTATTCTCAGGCATTTATTTACTGTATTACCCTAAGCAAATCATTTAACCATGTTTATTTCAGTTTTTGTTCAGTAAAATGTTTGAGAAGGAAATGACAAACCACTCCAGTATCTTTACCTCTTTCACAAGAAGAAAGAGGGTCACAAAGAGTTAGACAGAACTGAAAAAAAGGACTGAACATGCTTTCAATTTCCTAAATGGCTTTGAAAATTTAACACAATTCAGCATACTGAATGCAGGATAATGTAATGCAACATAAGCATTTAAATACTTGGTATTATGATAGATTCTGGGCAATATAAAAAAATAAGCAAAGCAAAATAAAACTTAGTCCTTGCCTCAAGAATTTACACTTTAATGAGGAGGTAGAAAGGAGAATATAAATGTATAAACAGAAAAGAAGATGCATGATTATTGAGGAAGAGCCAATCTCAGCAAAGCCTATGTAACACTTGAGTAGGATACGAATGTGAGATCATAGATTTAAAGTTGGAGGATACTTTAGAGGACAACAGGCTAACTTACTCATTTTACATTTGAGGAAACTGAGACCAGACAAAGCTATTAAGACAGATGTGATTTAAACGATAGTCCATCTGACTCCAAGTCCTTTGGAAATTCAACAATATCATCTTACCTCTCACCACTTTGACCTTCTTTGATCAAAGTCTACCCTAGAGGTAAACCTTCCTGAACTCACTTATAAACAGCAAAAACAAACCAATCACATTATTTTCTATAATCATTCTTGTCCTATATTCTCATAAACTCACATATTGTTTTCATATAAACAAACAATCTACTTTCATTTTCTAAAGTTATTCAAGATATCATTCACATTCCTTGGATCCTTGCATCCAGGAACCAATTTCCTAATTACCCATATTCTACCCATTGATTACCATTACCAGAATATGATCTGGACCATTTTATAGATTATGTAGCAATTAACAATTATAAACATCTATTAGCTATCTTGCTATGAAGAAGAGACAATATGGTATTCAGAATCCATCACTTATCTGTTGGCAATGTTATTTGCCTTAAATTCATACCTTGGATTCATATAAGGCTTCAGTTATTTATAAATGCCAGTATACCTTTTGTGGCCTTTATGGATTTTTATGGCCTTTTCTCTTAAGGAAACATAAAATTTCTACTTTCCATTTTTCTATCTTCATACAGATCTTTCCTTATTGATCCAGTTATACTTATAAAACAAATATATACTTCATAATACAAAAATGAAAATCAGAATTAGATCTTTCTTAAGAAAAAATGCTTCTGAACTAAGGATATTTGAATCTACAAATCTACCAATTCAATTATTTTATTAATTCATAGTAACTCTCAAAGGATTACTTTGCCTTTATCCATAATGAAGAAAAGAAGGTAATTATAAAAAAAATTCTCTATTCTCTTTCAGAATTATAAAAATCACACTGGTAAAATGAACAAACTTCTTTCAATAGACAGTGTGCAATGATATGTTCAAGGGAAAAGGATTATATGTTCCAAGTCATGCCAAGAGACAGACTTGTAAAATTACTTAACTTGCTCCAAACAAAACTCAAAAATTTTGGCTTAATATTCTCATATAAGTTACAAAATGATCGTTATGACAGCAGGTGAAAATTGTTCTCAAATCAACTGAGACTGGGACAGTATAAATTGAATTCCAAGACAAGTTTTCATATCACTTATTTTTTAAATTTGTACTTAAAAATAAGTACAACTTGTTTTTAGGGAAGGTAAATATATCTGTGTTCAGACAGATATAAGATAAGAAGGAAATTCATGTTAAATTATTCCTTTAACCAATTTTTTCTTACTATGAAGAATTGAACAGACCAGCTATCATAAGATAACCATTATTAAACAATTTTAATACAATTATGTTGGTACTAACCTAATAATTAAACAAGATGAAACAGAAAGAAATAACATTGTCTCTCTTCCCCAGAGATCCAATGCTGTCAAAGAAAAAAAAATTAAGTATAGACATTTGGCACCCCTAACTTATACTACATGTATTTTATTTGTAATTGTAATAATATAAAATACTATAAATTCCTAGGATTTATGAAACAGATTCAGCTAAAAAAGAAAAAAAATCAAAATTATTTCAAAATGATTCAGAAAGAGACATCACAGCTCAACTCCTTAAATTTAGGTCTTTTATGGCCTTCTCAGTTTTGTTGAAATTCAAACTTAGAAACCTAGGAAGCATTTCTTCTACTTCAGAGTCTCAAAAGCTGCCATTTGCAGCCACTTTAATTCTTAATGAATTAATTACTTGCACTTATTAAATAATTGAAATCCTCTAAAGAACAAAAGATGAGATGGCTCCTCTTTATCTCATTAGGAAGGTAGGTGACACATGAACATTCTCTTCTGAAAAGGGTAATTCTGAGTGATGAGGGATGAATGGGCTAGAAATAGAAACTCCATATTTACTTTAGGGTTTTTTCCCTCCCACTATTACTATTCCTCTTCCCACTTTCCCTACATATTACTTACTTCTTGGACAATTGCTATTTCTGGAAATAATGTATGGAATACATATTTAAAAATTTTAATGTGTATATCCAAAGAAGAGACAGCTAGAAGGCACAGTGAATAGATCACTAGACCTGAAATCAGGCAGATCTGAGTTCAAAATCAGTCTCAGACACTTACTAACTCTGTGACTCTGGGAAACTCATTT
This sequence comes from Sminthopsis crassicaudata, assembly GCF_048593235.1. NCBI lineage: Eukaryota > Metazoa > Chordata > Mammalia > Dasyuromorphia > Dasyuridae > Sminthopsis > Sminthopsis crassicaudata. The sequence goes on from NC_133620.1 coordinate 164,282,595, forward strand.
AACTGCTGTTTTAATTCACTGGAGAAGGAAATGGCCAATCATTTGTATCTTTGTCAATTTTTACCAAATAGGATCACTAAGAGTTGGGCATGTCTAAAAAACAAGTAAACCACACACACACACACACACACACACACACACACAAACTGCATTAACATACATTACAAATATTAGTCCAGTTTAGTTTTCTTTATTTCCCATTGGTTTAGATATAAGAAACATATTCCATAATAATAGCTAATATTCATATAATACTATGTATCCAGGAACTGAACTTCATAATTATTGTCTCCTTTAATTCTCACAACTCAGAGGCAGGAGCTATTATTATACTTATTTTATAGATGACAGAACCATGGACCTAGCCAGGGTCACAGAGCTAATAAATGTCAGAAGCTACAGTTGGATTTGTTTTCTTGACTATATACCCATTGCTCTATCCAATGTGCCAACTAGCTGCTTCATCTATATAAATGTTTTAATATGATGGTTCTCTTTTTCATGTAATGTATTTATGATTGGGTTGATTTCTTTGTTTGATAGAAGCTGCTTATAAGCTAGTTTTTGTTTGTTTAGGGATTTAATTATGATTTTTCATCTTTTTGTGAGATTGATTGTTTCAAATTCTTATTCTTTTCATGTAAGTTAAGAAAATATGGAATAGGACTCAGAATCTGCTAAACATGAATATATAGACTATATTAAATAGAAATACACATGTATATTTGTGTGTACATATATGGGTATATGTTTATATAAATAGGCATGGATATATCTATACACAGATATGTAGGTATATATACATATGCAAATATATATTGTATATAAAGAATTCATATATCAAAAATCAAAAAAAGGGGGAAAAAGCACAGAAACATCAGCATGGTATAGCTGATAGACAACCAGATTTGAAACCAAGAAAATTTCAGTTGAAATGCCATCTCTGTGTCTGGCTGTCTCTGTCTCTGGATCTGTCTGTCTCTTGTTGGATCTATCTGTCTGTCTCTCTCTCTCTCTTTCTGGGTCTGCCTGTTTGTCTCTCTCTGAGTCTGCCCATCTGTTTCTCTCTGGGTTTGTCTCTCTGTCTCTGGGTCTGTCTCTGGGTCTGTCTCTCTCTCTCTGGGTCTGCCTGTCTGTCTGTCTCTCTGAGTCTGCCTGTCTGTCTGTCTCTCTGAGTCTGCCTGTCTGTCTGTCTGTCTCTCTGAGTCTGTCTGTCTATTTCTGGTTCTGTCTGTCTGTCTCTCTCTTTCTGGGTCTGTGTCTGTCTCTCTGTCTCTGAGTCTGTCTGTCTCTGGGTCTCTCTCTTTGAGTCTGTCTGTCTGTCTATCTCTCGGTCTGTCAATCTCTCTCTCTCTGGGTCTGTCTGTCTGTCTATCTCTCGGTCTGTCAATCTCTCTCTCTCTTTGGGTCTGTCTGTCTCTGAATCTGTCTCTCTTTCTCTGAGTCTGTGTGTCTCTGGGTCTGTCTTTCTGTCTGTCTCACTCTCTGGATCTGTCTGTCTGTTTCTCTCTCTGGGTCTGTATGTCTTTTGGTCCCTCTGCCCCTTTGTTCTCTCTGTCTGTCTGTCTCTGTCTGTCTCTCTGTTTTCTTCTATTTCTCTCTGTCTCTCTGTCTGTCTTCCTCTCTCTATTTCTCTCTGTCTCTGTCTCTCTATTTCTCTCTGTCTGTCTCTGTCTCTCAATCTGTCTGTCTCTCTCTGTCTGTCTGTCTGTCTCTGTCTCTCTGTCTATCTGTCTGTCTGTCTCTGTCTGTCTGTCTCTCTATTTCTCTGTCTCTGTCTCTGTGTCTCTATTTCTCTGTCTCTGTCTCTGTGTCTCTCTTTCTCTGTCTCTGTGTCTCTCTCGGTCTCTCTGTCTCTCTGTCTCTGTCTCTGTCTCTGTCTATTTATTTAGTGATATATCAATCACACTCCCAAGAAACTATTTTATTGACCTAGAAAAAAATAACAAAATTAATCTGGAAGAACCAAAGGTCAAGAATTTCAAGGACACTAATAAAAAAAAATCAAATGAAGGTGGCCTAGTTGTACCTGATCTAAAACTATATTATAAAGCAGCAGTCACCAAAACCATTTGGTGTTGGCTAAGAAATAGACTGTGATCAGTGGAGTGGTTAGGTTCATAGGACAAAACAGTCAATAATTATACCAATCTAATGTTTGATAAACCCAAAGATCCCAACTTTTGGGATAAGAATACACTATTTGACAAAAACTGCTGGGAAAACTGGAAATTAGTTTGGCAGAAACTAGGCATGAACCTATACTAAGATAAGATCAAAATGGGTCCATGATTTAGGCATAAAGAATGAGATTATAAATAAATTAGAACAGAGTTCATATAGAAGATAGTTTACCTCTCAGACTTGTAGAAGAGGAATTTGTGACCAAAGAAGAAAAAGAGACCATTATTGATCACAAAGTAGAAAATTTTGATTATATCAATTTAAAAAGTTTTTATACAAACAAAATGAATGCAGACAACATTAAAAGGAAAGCAATAAACTGGGAAAACATTTTTACAGTTAAAGGTTCTGATAAAGGCCTCATTTCCAAAATATATAGAGAACTTATTATAAGAAATCAAGCCATTCTTCAATTGATAAATGATCAAAGGATATGAAGAATTTTCAGATGATGAAATTGAAACTATTTCTATTCATATGCAAAAGTATTCCAAATCATTATTGATCAAGGAAATGCAGATTAAGACAACTCTGAGATGCCACTACATACCTGTCAGATTGGCTAAGCTGACAGGAAAAGATAATAATGAATGTTGGAGGGGATGTGGGAAAACTGGGACATTGATGCATTATTAGTGAAATTGTGAAGGGATCCAATCATTGTGGAGAACAATTTGTAACTATACTCAAAAAGTTATCAAACTGTGCATACCTTTTGATCCAAAAGTGTTACTACTGGGCTTATATTCCAAAGAGATATTAAAGAAGAGAAAGGGACCTGTATATGCAAAAATGTTTGTGACAGCCCTTTTCAAAGTGGCTAGAAACTGGGAATTGAAGGGATGCCCACCAATTAGAGAGTGGCTGAGTAAATTGTGGTATATGAATGTTGTGGAGTATTATTATTCTGTAAGAAATGACCAGCAGAATGAATACAGAGAGACTTGGAGAGATTTACATAAACTGATACTAAGTGAAATGAGCAGAACTAGGAGATCATTACACATTTCAACAACAATACCATATGAGAATCAATTCTGATGGAAGTGGCTATCTTCAGCAATGAAAGGATCCAAATCAGTTCCAATTGATCAGTGATGAACAGAACCAGCTACACCCAGTGAAAGAATACTGGAAAATGAGTATGGATCACAACATAACATTGGTACTCTGTTTCTGTTTGCTTTCATTTTTGTTTTCTTCCCAAGTTATTTTTACCTTCTAAATCCGATTTTTCTTGTGCAGTAAGATAACTGTATAAATATGTATACATATATTGTATTTAACACATACTTTAACATGTTTAACATGTATGGGACTGTCTGCCATGTAGGGTACAGGGTAGAAGGAAGGAGGGGAAAAGTTAGAGCAGAAGTGTTTGCAATGGTCAATGTTGAAAAATTATCCATGCATATGCTTTGTAAATAAAAAGCTATAAAAAAAAAAACTTAAGAACCAAATTAGAGAAATTGGAAGTCTGAAAAAAATATAGCAGGAAATAAAACCCATCCTGAGTCATCCTAAGTCAGTCAATAAACATTTATCAGATAAGTATTGTGTGTCAGGAATTCTGTTAATCATTGGGGATACAAAGAAAAACTGTCTCTTTCTTCAAGGAGCTCAGATTCTAATAGGAAAAGAAATATGGAGGAAGCTAAGAAAAAAAGCTTTGGTAATATGAAAATTTTGTTGGCCTAATCCAATTGTAAAAGAGTTGCAAGAATATCTCTTTCCCTTCAATACAATCTAGAGAAAAGCTTATTAACCTGTGGTTCATCATCACCCCATATGGGGTCACATAACTGAATGTGAGGGTCATGAAAAACTTGGCAGCACTAAAAGGTATCAAATAACCCTCCAAGATTTAATTCTTTATGTAATAAGCAAACATATCCATCTCAATAGTGTGTAAATTTACTTTTGTATTTAATAAATGGTAAAATTATATGCACATAAATGAATTTTTTTTAGAATTAAAAAAATTATTATTTATTATCAGTAAATATTTGATTTGTATACCTATTTCATGTATATTGAAGTCACATCAAATAACTTGTGCAAAAAGGGGTCATAAGTGGAAAAAATTTAAGAAGCCCTGACCTTGCCATTTGATGCCATTTCTGGTTTGAAAGGAAAAAGCTGTCATATTAGTGTCTATTTAACAACAGTTTTCTGATGAATGAAAAATTGCCTGGGCTTCTATCCCTTGCCCAGAGGATAAATCTGAGCTGTTTTACTATGACCTCTATTTGTTTCCAACTGCTTAGCAGATGCAACAATGTGGTAAGTAAACAGCTGATTCAGCTGATCTGAAATCCTACCCATAGAGAGTCAGCTGATGAATTTTTTTAATTCATTAGCTTAAGGAATTGCTCTTAACAAAATCATACAATACTTCCTCAGAAGTATTCTGAGGAGATTGTTCAAGAAGTGTGAGACACTACTGTATAGTTGGCCTCCCCATGTTAGTGTTATAAATATCATAATTACAACTGACAATTTATTACCTTCTAGATATTTGAAAACGTGTGTGTGTGTGTGTGTGTGTGTGTGTGTGTGTGTGTGTGTGTGTGTGTGTGTGTGTGTGTGTATAGGGGAAAAGGTTCTGTTTGTGAACTTGCTTTAACTTAGCTAGAACTAAGGAAAATAAGACCTAATGAAACACATTTCTGAATAAATGAGATTAGTTATTTTGTATTCAAAACTGATATATCCACAAACCTTGGGGTATGTCATGAAATTTGGAATGTACTAATAGGTCTGCAGACGAGAGAGATCATAAAAAAGGGAAAGGACCCTCATGTATAAAAATATTTATAGCAGCTCTTTTTGTGGTAGCAAAAAATTAGAAATTTAAATGATGCCCATTAACTGGGAAATGGTTGAACAAATTGCAGTATGTGCCTGTAATGGAATACTATTATTCTATAAGACATGATGAGCCGGTAAAGTTCAGAAAAACCTGGAAAAATTTACCTGAATTTATGCTGATTGAAGTGAACAGAACCAGAAGAACATCACTGTATAGCAACATTGTAGAATGATCAACTAGGATTACCTCAGCTCTTCTCATTAATATAATGATACTTTTGTTCCCCTTTTTTAAAAATTAATTTTATAACTGTAACATTTTTGACAGTACATATGCATAGGTAATTTTTTTTACAACATTATCCCTTGTACTCCTTTCTGTTCTGAATTTTTCCCCTCCTTCCCTGTACCCCATGCCCTAAAGATGGCAGGCATTCCCATACATATTAAATATCTTATAGTATATCCTAGGTACAATATATATGTGCAGAACTGAATTTTGTTGTTGTTGTTGTTGTTGTTGTTGTTGTTGTTGTTGTTGTTGTTGTTGTTGTTGTTGCAAAGGAAGAATTGGATTCGGAAGGTAAAAATAACCTGGGTGGAAAACCAAAAAATGCTAACAGTTTACACTCATTTCCCAGTGTTCCTTCTCTGGGTGTAGATGATTCTGTCCATCATTGATCAATTGGAATTGGATTAGCTCTTCTGTATGTTGAAGATATCCACTTCCATCAGAATACATCCTCATATAGTATTGTTGAAGTGTATATTAATCTCCTAGTTCTGCTCATTTCATTCAGCATCAGTTGATGTCTCTCCAAGCCTCTCTGTATTTGTTGGTCATTTCATACAGAACAATAATGTTCCATAACATTCATATACCATAATTTACCCAACCATTCTCCAATTGATGGGCATCCATTCATTTTCAGTTTCTAGCCACTACAAAAAGGGCTGCCACAAACATTTTGGCACATACAGGTCCCTTTCCCTTTTGTATTTCCTTGGGATATAAGCCCAGTAGTAGCACTGCTGGATCAAAGGGTATGCACAGTTTGATAACTTTTTGGGCATAATTCCAGATTGCTCTCCAGAATGGTTGGATTCTTTCACAACTCCAACAACATCAGTGTCCCAATTTTCCCACATCCCCTCCAACATTCATCATTATTTGTTCCTCTCATCTTAGACAATCTGACAGGTGTGTAGTGGTATCTCAGAGTTATCTTAATTTGCATTTCTCTGATCAGTAGTGATTTGGAACACTCTTCAATTTCATCATCTGAAAATTGTCTGTACATATCCTTTGACCATTTATCAATTAGAGAATGGCTTGATTTCTTATAAATTAGAGTCAATTTTCTGTATATTTTGGAGATGAGGCCTTTATCAGAACCTTTAACTGTAAAAATGTTTTCCCAATTTGTTACCTCCCTTCTATTCTTGTTTGCATTGGTTTTGTTTGTACAAAAGCTTCTTAATTTGATATAATCAAAATTTTCTATTTTGTGATCAATAATGATCTCTAGTTCACCTTTGGTCACAAATTCCTTCCTCCTCCACAAGTCTGAGAGGTAAACTATCCTATGTTCCTCTAATTTATTTATGATCTTGTTCTGTATGCCTAAATCATGGACCTATTTTGATCTTATCTTAGTATGTGGTGTTAAGTGTGGGTCCATGCCTAGTTTCTGCCATACTAATTTCCAGTTTTCCCAGCAGTTTTTTTTATTTAGAATTTTTTTCCACAGTATTTATGCACGAGTAATTTTTTAAAATAATATTATCCCTTGTATTCATTTTTCCAAATTATCCCCCCCTCCCTCCACTCCCTCCCCCCGATGACAGGCAATCTCATACATTTTACATATGTTACAATATGATCCAGATACAATATATGTGTGTAAATACCATTTTCTTGTTGCACATTAAGTATTAGATTCCGAAGGTATAAGTAACCTGGGTAGATAGACAGTAGTGCTCAATTTACATTCATTTCCCAGTGTTCCTTTTCTGGGTGTAGTTATTTCTGTCCATCATTGATCAAGTGGAAGTGAGTTGGATCTTCTTTATGTTGAAGATAGCTACTTCCATCAGAATACATCTTCATACAACATTGAAGTGTACAGAGATCTTCTGGTTCTATTCATTTCACTCAGCATCAGTTGATGTAAGTCTCTCCAAGCCTCTCTATATTCCTCCTGCTGGTCATTTCTTACAGAGCAATAATATTCCATAACCTTCATATACCATAATTTACCCAACCATTCTCCAATTGATGGACATCCATTCATTTTCCAGTTTCTAGCTACTACGAAAAGAGCTGCCACAAACATTTTGGCACATACAGGTCCCTTTCCCTTCTTTAGTATTTCCTTGGGATATAAGCCCAGTAGTAGCACTGCTGGGTCAAAGGGTATGCACAGTTTGATAACTTTTGGGGCATAGTTACAAATTTCTCTCCAGAATGGCTGAATTCTTTCACAACTCCACCAACAATGTATCAATGTCCCAGTTTTCCCACATCTTCTCCAACATTCATCATTATTTGTTCCTGTCATCTTAGCCAATCTGACAGTTGTGTATCAGAGTTGTCTTAATTTGCATTTCTCTGATCAGTAGTGATTTGGAACACTTTCATATGAGTGGATATAGATTCAATTTCATCATCTGAGAATTGTCTGTTCATATCCTTTAACCATCTATCAATTGGAGAATGGTTTGATTTCTTATAAATTAGGGTCAGTTCTCTATATATTTTGGAAATGAGACCTTTGTCAGAACCTTTGTTTTTAAAAATATGTTCCCAATTTGTTACTTCCCTTCTAATCTTGTTTGCATTAGTATTGTTTGTACAGAAACTTTTTAGTTTGATGTAATCAAAATCTTCTATTTTGTGATCAATAATGATCTCTAGTTCTCCTCTTCCCAGCAGTTTTTGTCAAATAATGAATTCTTATCCCAAAAGTTGGGATCTTTGGGTTTGTCAAACACTAGATTGCTATTTTTATTTACTATCTTGTCCTGTGAACCTAACTTATTCCACTGATCAACTAGTCTATTTCTTAGTCAGTACCGAATGGTTTTTGTGACTGCTGCTTTATAATATAGTTCTAGATCAGGTATAGCTAGGCTACCGTCATTTGATTTTTTTTTTTTTTTTCATTACTTCCCCTGAAATTCTCAATCTTTTGTTCTTCCATATGAATTTTGTTGATATTTTTCCTAGGTAATTAAAATATTTTATTTAGCACTAAATAAATAGATTAGTTTAGGGAGTATTGTCATCTTGATTATATTCGCTCGCCTTATCCAAGAGCACTTAATGTCTTTCCAATTATTTAAATCTGACTTTATTTTTATGGCAAGTGTTTTGTAAATTTGCTCACATAATTCCTGACTTTCCTTTGGTAGATGTATTCCCAAATATTTTATACTATAGAAAGTTATTTTGAATGGAATTTTTCTTTGTATCTCTTGCTGTTGGATTGTATTGGTAATGTATAAAAGTGCTGAGGATTTATGTGGATTTATTTTGTATCCTGCAACTTTGCTAAAGTTCTGAATTATTTCTAATAGCTTTTTAGCAGAGTCTTTGGGGTTCTCTAAGTATACCAACATGTCATCTGCAAAGAGTGATAGTTTGATTTCCTCATTACCTACTCTAATTCCTTGAATCTCTTTCTCAACTTTTATTGCCAAGGCTAGAGTTTCTAGTACTATATTGAATAGTAATGGTGATAGTGGCAACCTTGTTTTACTCCTGATCTTACAGGGAAAAGTTCCAGTTTATCGCCATTACATATGATGTTTACTGACAGTTTTAAATATATGCTCATTATTTTATGGAACAGTCCATTTATTCTTATACTCTCAAGTGTTTTTAGTAGGAATGGATGTCGGATTTTATCAAATGCTTTTTCTGCATCTATTGAGATGATCATATGGTTTTTGTTAATTTGGTTATTGATATGGTCAATTATGCTAATAGTTTTCCTAATATTGAACCAGCCCTGCATTCCTGGTGTAAATCCCACTTGGTCATAGCATGGGGATGATTTTCTGTAGTCTTTTTGCTAATATTTTATTTAAGATTTTAGCATCAATATTCATTAGGGAGATTGGTCTATAATTTTCTTTCTCTGTTTTCAATCTACCTGGTTTAGGTATCAGTACCAAGTCTGTGTCATAAAAGGAATTTGGTAGGACTCCTTCAATCCCTATTTTTTTAAATAGTTTATATAGCATTGGAGTTAGATGTTCTTTAAATGTTTGGTAGAATTCACATGTAAATCCATCTGGTCCTGGAGATTTTTTCTTAGGGAGTTGGATAAGTCTATTTCTTTTTCTGAGATGGGACTATTTAGATTATTTACTTCTTCCTCTGTTAATCTGGGCAAGCTATATTTTTGAAGGTATTCTTCCATTTTATTTAAGTTATCGAATTTATTGGCATAAAGTTGGGCAAAGTAGCTCCTAACTATTGTTCTAATTTCCTCTTCATTAGTGGTGAGTTCTCCCTTTTCATTTTTAAGACTATCAATTTCTTTTTCCTCTTTCCTTTTTTTTAATCAGATTTACTAAGGGTTTGTCTATTTGTTGTTTTTTTCATAGAACCAACTCTTAATTTTATTAATTAATTCAATATTTTTTTTTTTTTACTTTCAGTTTTATTAATCTCACCTTTTATTTTTTGAATTTCAAGTTTTGTGTTTGTCTGGGGGTTTTTAATTTGTTCCTTTTCTAGTATTTTTAGTTGTAAGCCCAATTTGTTGACCTTCTCTTTCTCTATTTTATGCAAGTAGGCCTCTAGAGATATAAAACTTCCCCTTATTACTGCTTTGGCTGCATCCCACACATTTTGATATGATGTCTCATTATTGTCATTTTCTTGTGTGAAGTTAATAATTATGTCTATGATTTGCTGTTTTACCCAATCATTTAGTATAAGATTATTTAGTTTCCAATTATTTTTTGGTCTATTTTCCCCTGGCTTTTTATTAAATGTAATTTTGATTGCATTGTGGTCTGAAAAGGATGCATTTACTATTTCTGAAGCCTTACTGCATTTTATTTTGAGGTTTTTATGTCCTAGTATATGATCAACTTTTGTATAGGTTCCATGAACTCCTGAGAAGAAAGTATACTCCTTTCTGTCTCCATTTAGCTTTTGCCAAAGATCTATCATATCAAACTTTTCTAGTATTCTATTTACCTCTTTGACTTCTATCTTATTTATATTGTGGTTTGATTTATCTAATTCTTAGAGTGCAAGGTTGAGATCTCCCACTATTATAGTTTTGCTGTCTATTTCTTCTTGCAGTTCTCTTAATTTCTCTTTTAAGAATTTAGATGCTGCACCACTTGGTTTGTATATGTTTAATATTGATACTGCTTCATTATCTATGCTACCCTTTAGCAAGATATAATGCCCTTCCTTATCTCTTTTAATCATATCCATTTTTGTTTTTGTTTGATCTGAGATGAGGATGGCTCCCCTGCTTTTTTTGGCTTCACTTGAAGCATAGTAGATTCTGCTCCACCCTTTTACTTTTAGTTTGAAGGTATTACCCTATTTCAGGTGTGTGTCCTGTAAACAACATATAGTAGGATTCTGGCTTTTAATCCAGTCTGTCAACTGCTTCCTCTTTATGGGGGAGTTTACCCCACTTACATTTATGGTTAGAATGACTAATTCTATATTGCTTGCCATCCTGTTAACCCCTGCTTATGGTTTTCTCCTTTCCTTCCCTCTTACCCCCCCCTCCCCAGTATTATACTTGTGAGCACCACTTGCTTTTCACAGCCCTCCCTTTTTAGTATCTCTTTCCCACCTTAAAATTCCTCCCCCAATTTTACCCCTTTTCCTCACAATTTCTGTCTTCCCTACCCCTTAGCTTTCTCCTTCCCACCCACTTTTCAATGAAGTGGAAGAAGTTTCACCATAAATCAAATATGACAATTGATACATACTATATTCATTCCCCCTCCTTTCTTTCTCTCAGATATAATAGGTTACCTTTGCCTCTTCATGAGATGTAGTACCACCACTTTACCCTATTTTTATGATATAATCTCCTTTCCACCTCTGGTTTCTAGGACATATTATACATGTGTTCTTTACATATCTTTATGGCAGAAATATAGTAATAAGATTTCTTTTTACCTTTTTAGAAATCTCTTGAGTTCTGTATTTGAAGATGAAACATTTTGTGTAGATCTGGTTTTTTCATCGAGAATAGATGGAATTCATTTATTTCATTAAATGTCCATGCTCTTCCCTGGAAAAGGATGCTCATTTTTGCTGGGTAAGTTATTCTTGGCTGCATACCAAGTTCCTTAGGCTTTTGGAATATTATATTCCAGGCCCTTTGTTCCTTTAATGTGGACGCTGCTAGATCCTGAGTTATCCTTATTGTGGCTCCTCCATATCTGAATTGCTTTTTTCTAGCAGCTTCCAATACTTTTTCCTTTGTCTGATGATTCTTGAACTTGGCTACTATATTTCTTGGTGTTTTGATTTTAGGGTCCCTTTCAGTAGGTGATCGATGAATTTTTTCAATGTTTATTTTACCCTCTGTTTTGAAAATGTCTGGGCAGTTCTCTTTGATAATTTCCTGGAAAATAGTGTCCAGGCTCTTTTTTTCCTCACATTTTTCAGGGAGTCCGATTATTCTCAAATTGTCTCTCCTGGATCTGTTTTCCAGGTCTGTTGTCTTTCCAATATGGTACTTGACATTCTTTTCAATTGTTTTGTTTTTCTGGTTTTGCTTGACTATTTCTTGGTTTCTCCTTGAGTCATTCATTTCTACTTGTTCGAGTCTAATTTTCAATGATGTATTTTCTTCACTCACTTTTATTATATCTTTTTGTAATTGTCCAATTGAGTTTTTAAGTGAGTTTTTTTCTTCTATGGAATTTTTTTCCATTTCATCCATTTTATTTTTTAGAGAGCTGTTTTCTTTTTCCAACTCACTAATTTTATTTCTCAATGATTTGTTTTCTTTATCCACTCTGTCTTTAATGCCTGGGATGGCTTCTTCAGACTCTCTTGCCAAGCTTCCCTTTCCTTTTCCCATTTCTCTTCTAGCTCTGAGAGCCTTTTTGATTTCTTCTATGAGAGTTTTGTGTATTGAGGAGCAGATCATATTCCCCTTAGGGGATTCCTCTGGAGACAGTCTGCTTTTAGTCTCCTCAGGATTTGAAGTCTGCTCTTTCTCCCTATAGAAGCTGTCAATGGTTAGAGCCTTTTTAAATTTTTTGTTCATTTTGTCAGAGCAGAATCAAAGAAAACAAATTGACAAGAGAAACAATTGGTCTGTTTTTGGGCGGTGGGATGGGGCTTTCTCTACAGACTGGGGGAGACAGCAGCAAGGCACTAGCAGGACAGCGATGGCTGTGCTGCATCTGCCCTCTGAGGCTCTAAGAATGCACTGCGTCACTCAGGGAGGGGGTGGGGATGGCTGGGTCCTGAGAGGGGTTTTATTCTTTACCTCCGGTGTTTACACCTTCTCTGCTGATCCTGGCTTGCTGCCAAGATGGAATATCCACACTGGTTTAAAGGTCATCTCCTAAAAACAGAAGAGATCACACACCGCCCACCTCTGGTCTGCACAGTGTGAGCTGCCTGCCTCGCTCTCACTGCTTGCCCTCAGTCTGCATCCAGTCTGTTCGTCCCCTCCCCAAGCAAACACAGACCTTTTTTGGCGCATTTCAAGGATGTCTTTTGTTGGTGATTATTTGTGGGTTTCTTTTCCAGTCAAGCATTAATTCTGAGGCTTGTCATGAAGTAAGTTCTGAGAGAAAACACAGAGCTCAAGCAGTTGTCTGCCTACCCTGCCATCTTGGCTGGAAGTCAACATAATGATCCAAGACACCAAAAGATTATCAATGAAAAAATGCTAACTACATCCAGATAAAGCAGTATGGACTTTGAATATAGGTCAAAGCATACTATTTTCACTTTTTATGGTTTCTTTTTCTTTCTTGTGATTTTTGCCATTTGTTCTGATTATTCTTTCATAATATGACTAATGTGAAAATATATTTAACAAGATTGTATATGTATAACCTATATCAGATTGCTTACTGTCTTAGGGAAAGAGAAGGAAAAGGAGGGAAGGAGGAAAATGTGGAACTCAAAATCTTACAAAAATTAAAGTTGAAAACTATTTTTACATGTAATTGAAGAAAAATTAAAACACTTTTAAAGGGAAATATGAAATGAGGATGTTGTATTTTTTTAATTTTTATTTTTTTAATTTTATAATTATAATTTTTTGACAGTATATATGCATGACTAATTTTTTTTTATAACATTATCCCTTGTATTCATTTTTTTCCAAATTTTCCCCTCCCTCTCCTCCCCTAGATGACAGGCAATCCCATACATTTTACATGTGTTACAGAATAACCTAGATACAATATATGTGTGTAAATCCAATTTTCTTGTTGCACATTAAGTATTAGATTCCGAAGGTATAAGTAACCTGGGTAGATAGACAGTAGTGCTAACAATTTACATTCACTTCCCAGTGTTCCTTCTCTAGGTGTAGTTGTTTCTGTCCATCATTGATCAAATGGAAGTGAGTTGGATCTTCTTTATGTTGAAGACATCCACTTCCATCAGAATACATCTTCTTACAACATTGTTGTTGAAGTGTACAGCGATCTTCTGGTTCATTTCACTCAGCATCAGTTCATGTAAGTCTCTCCAAACCTTTCTGAATTCATCCTGCTGGTCATTTCTTACAGAGCAATAATATTCCATAACCTTCATATACCATAATTTACTCAACCATTCTCCAATTGATGAACATCCATTCATCTTCCAGTTTCTAGCCACTATGAAAAAGACTGCCACAAACATTTTGGCACATACAGGTCCCTTTCCCCTCTTTAGTATTTCTTTGGGATATAAGCCCAATAGCAGCACTGCTGGATCAAAGGGTATGCACAGTTTGATAACTTTTTGGGCATAGTTCCAAATTGCTCTCCAGAATGGTCGGATTCTTTCACAGCTCCACCAACAATGTATTAGTGTCCCAGTTTTCCCACATCCCTTCAAACATTCATCATTATTTGTTCCTGTCATCTTAGCCAATCTGACAGGTGTGTAGTGGTATCTCAGAGTTGTCTTAATTTGCATTTCTCTGATCAGCAGCGATTTGGAACACTCTTTCATATGAGTGGATATAATTTCAATTTCATCATCTGAGAATTGTCTGTTCATATCCTTTAACCATTTATCAGTTGGAGAATGGTTTGATTTCTTATAAATTAGGGTCAGTTCTCTATATATTTTGGAAATGAGACCTTTATCAGAACCTTTAACTGCAAAAATATTTTCCCAATTTGTTACTTCCCTTCTAATCTTGTTTGCACATAAACTTTTTAGTTTGATGTAATCAAAATCTTCTATTTTGTGATTGATAATGATCTCTAGTTCTCCTCTGGTCATAAAGTCCTTCCTCCTCCACAGGTCTGAGAGGTAGACTATTCTCTGTTCCTCTAATCTATTTATGATCTTATTCTTTATGCCTAAATCATGGACCCATTTTGATCTTATCTTGGTATATGATGTTAAGTATGGATCCATATCTAATTTCTGCCATACTAATTTCCAGTTTTCCCAACAGTTTTTTTTCAAATAATGAATTCTTATCCCAAAAGTTGGGATCTTTGGGTTTGTCAAACACTAGATTGATATTTTTATTCACTATCTTGCCCTGTGAACCTAACCTATGCAGAGAAAGAGATTCAAGGAATTAGAGTAGGAAATGAGAAAATCAAACTATCACTCTTTGCAGATGACATGATGGTATACTTAGAAAACTCCAGAGATTCTAATAAAAAGGTATTAGAAATAATTCACAACTTTAGCAAAGTTGCTGGATACCAAATAAATCCACATAAATCCTCAGCATTTTTATACATCACCAACAAAATGCAACAGCAAGAAATACAAATAGAAATTCCATTCCAAACAAATGCTGAGAGTATAAAATATTTGGGAATCCATCTACCAAAGAAAAGTCAGGAATTATATGAGCAAAATTATGAAACACTTGCCACAAAAATAAAGTCATATTTAAATAATTGGAAAGACATTCAGTGCTCTTGGATAGACCAAGCGATTATAATAAAGATGACAATACTCCCCAAACTAATCTATTTACTTAGTGCTATACCAATCAGACTCCCAAGAAACTATTTTAATGACCTAGAAAAAATAATAACTAAATTCATATGGAAGAATAAAAGGTCGAGAATTTCAAGGGAACTAATGAAAAAAAAAAAGTCAGATGAAGGTGGTCTAGGTGTACCTGATCTAAAGCTATATTATATAGCAGCAGTCACCAAAACCATTTAGTATTGGCTAAGAAATAGACCAGTCAATCAGTGGAACAGATTAGGTACAAAGGACAAAAAAGGGTACATCTATGGCAATCTAGTGTTTGCAAACCCAAAGATACCAACATTTGGGATAAAAATTCATTACCTACTCTTATTCCTTTAATCAAAATGAGGATGTTGTCTTGCAATTCTCAGAAGATTCTGAGAGAGAAGCTTAATGACTAAAATATAAACTCACTAAAAGGAAAGTATAAAATGGATAAAACCCAGATACTCATGGGTTATTTGAATATCAGTCTCTTCATTTTCTCTTGAGTTCTTAAATTTTATTAATTTAACATTTTGGAAAAAACTTTGTTAGATGTTATATATTTGAAATCTAAATAAATTAATTTGATTTTTTTTAAATTGCCTTTTCCAAATCTCAGTTGGCTTTGAATCAATAAAAAGATTAAAAATGCCATGAGACTTATTATGTAAGGTAATCCTCTAACTTATAGTGATAATATTGCTGGGGAAATTCGTCAGAAGTCCATATATATATATATGTATAACAAAGATATGACTCATTCATAGAAAACAAAATAAAACCTGATGCATAGGTTCTTGGTTACTGAGAATAAATGGAACTATATTTAATTATTTAGAATGATAATTGCTGGGCATTAGAGCTGAAGTCATGAAGAACTGAGTTTAACTCTCATCTCAGAAACTTATTAGTTGTATGACCTTGGGGAATTACCTAACCTTCTGTACCTTTATTTCCTCATCTGTAAAACAAACAAATTATATTCAATCATCCTTATGATCTTATGAATATATATTATAAAGTAATAAATATCATAATAACTAACATTTATATAGCATATACTATTTATATAATATTTTATTTATATTTATATTATATACTATATTTATAAAATATTTATAATATATAATGTATATTATAGTACACAATTTTAATTTCATTCATTCAGTCATATTACAATAATTATCTCATTTGCTCCTCACAACAATTCTGAGACATAGGCACTATTATAATTCCCATTTTATAGTTGATAAACTGAGGCAAACAGAAGTTAAATGACTTGCTTAGGGTCACATAGCAAGTACATTAGACCAGGTTTGAACACAGGTGTTCCGAATCAAGCCTGGCATGTCATCCAATGTGCTATGTAGTTGTATATATGACATATCATATTATTGTTACCATAAAGCTATTATATATGGTCATATAATAGATATAGTCAACATAAAAGCTTGTGATGTGCAAATTAGAATACATGCACATGTACCTATATATTTCTGTGTACATGTCACAAAGGAAAAAGCTTTCTAAAGTATATATGTCAAGTCTATGATAACCACACAAGGCAATAAAGTAACTTTTCATATAAATTATATTACATTTATTTATTTTAAAAGATGTTGTGATAGTATTGAAATCACTAAGAAGAACCTGATATATATATATATATATATATGTAAATAATATTGGTTCCTTTCTGTACCACTATCAAGCAGAAATTTGGGATCATCATGGACTCTTTCAAGTGCAATCCAATCCAATCTCCTCGGTTATTCAAAACTTGCCCCACATCATTATCCATTTACAGCACTTGTCTAAGACAAACATGCTCCTATCTGAATTATAAATAACCTAAATGGCAGTGAAAGATGCATAGTGGGCATAACCAGGGATTAGCATGTTACCAATGATGACTTACAGCCTAAAGTGATAGATGTGAATGAAGATAAGGATGCTCAGAATAGGGCAAGGAGAAGTTATTCACATTGTTTTAGAGATAATAGTGGTATACTTTAATCTATTTATTGACATATCAGAGATATGAAAAGAAGAGGGAAGCAGACAACCCAGTGAGTATATTAATTATGATGGATTTGTAAGGGCAACAATCATAAAGATTAAGATCTGAAGAAATGGCTAGGGTCATTGTTGGAATGAATAATTACACTTATGCATTCAGAAATCAGCAAAACATGCTGAATGCTTAGGAGAGAAAGGATTATGTAAGATAAGAATGGAGCTTCAAGACAACTATAAACTCAGAAGAAGGTAAGGTTTAACCTTAAGGGTAAGTGGCTTGTCCATGTTCACACAACTAGTAAGTACCAGGAGCAGGAATCAATTGTGGTTTTTTCCTCACTTGGAGTCCATCTTCCTTTCTAGGCAATATGGGATAATGAAAAGAGTGATAAACTTGAAGAATTTGGATCCAGATTCTGGTTCTGGCACTTAATAGCAATACGACTATAGGCAAATCTCTTAATCTCTCTGTATCATTATTCTTATGTAAAGGGGGGACTAGCATACCACCAGTAATGAATTATGATAACTTGGAGACTCAAAATAGTTTATTTTCTTCAAACAAATGTAACTAGGAAGAAAGAAACATCGCCACCTTGCTTCAGGCCCTCATCACCTCCTGGGCTATGCAGTATTCGGCTGGTTACCACAAGCCAATCCCCACTCCAACCTATCTTTTGCTCAGATTTCAAAATGATATTCTTAATTCACAGACCTAAGCACCACAGCCCTTCTTCCTTACTTACTAATCTCCAGTAGCTCCCTATTACTTCTAGGATCAAATATAAAATCTTCTACTTGGTATTCAAAGCCCTTCATTAATTGCCCCTCTTCAATCTTTACAGTCTTCTTGTAACTTGTAATCCATCACATATTATGTGATACTAGCCTCTTTATTATTCCTCCAAAACTCCATTTCCCAATTCTGGGAATTTTCATTAATTCTGCTCATGCCTGAAATATTCTCTATTCTCATTTTAAATTCTCTTAAGTTATTGCTAAAACCCCACATTCTACCAAAAATAAATTTCCTTATCTCTCAACATTGATTCCTTTGCTCTGTTAATTACTTTTATATATTATCTTCCGTCAGTAAACTGAAAGCTCTGTGAGAACAAAAGCTTTTGTTTGTTTGTTTTTACTTTCTTTGAATCTCTATTTTTTATTCCAAGCCCATGGATGTAGTAGGCATTTAAATGTTAGCAGCTAGGTGATATAGTGGATAGAGTGCTGTACCAGGAGTCAGGAAGACTCATCTTTCCAAGTTAAAATCCAGCCTCAAAACACTTTCTAGATGTGTGACTCTGAGCAACCCTGTTTTCCTCAGTTTACTGGTAAATAATAATAATAGATGTGTACTGAACTTACAGAATACTTGGCCCTAAAAATCATCACCATCAACAACAGGGGAATAGATTATGATAAATTGCAAGATCTGACAGCACTTCAAAAATCTTCTATTAACTTAATAGAAGACCAATTTGACTTTATCAAATGTCTGAAATGTATAGTTCTACTATTTTCTATATCCACTTTGGGCAACTAGGTGGCACAGTACATAGAATACCATACTTAGAATAAGGAAGACTCATCTTCATGAGTTCAAATCTGGTCTCAGAAGCACATTAACTGTATAACCCTGGGCAAGTCATTTAACCATGTTTGCCTCACTTCTTCATCTGTAAAATGAGTTGAAGAAGGAAATAGCATGTTACTCTAGCTACTATAATAACTTTGCCAAGAAAACACTAAGTGGTAAATGATAGTTAAATACAACCAAAATATAGCTAAACAAAAATAAGTATTAATGATTGATTGATTTAATTGACTGACTGACTGATGAGATCCTTTCACATGTACTACAAAAGTAAGTTCCCACTCAATAGCCAAACAATTTTTTTTTTCCTAGAAAATCAAACATACAGGAAATAGGTCAGTACTAGTGCATCTTCTGAAGTAAAGTACCAGGATCGTCAATGACATACTGTAGATCTAGAAGCAAGCTTCCCAGACCTGTGTACTCCTAGGACTAAACCCCCAGTGGCCAGATCCCCACTTAATAAATAATATACTTTGCATACATAAAGTGCTATAGAAGTGACTACTATTATTAGAAGTACAAATGTCCATTGAAAATAAGTTAAATCTGTAAAACTACCTATACTTAACTGTATTCTTAAAAATAAATATAACAGCTAGGATAAGACTTATTGGATTTGTTCTAACCATTTTACAACAAATTCTACCAATATTAAAGTATTATAATACTTCAATATTAATATTTAACATGAATATTCAATGTTAAACTACAATAATACTTCACTGATAAAGGAAGTACATTTAATGATGTCTATCAAATCTATCCTTAACCTTTTCATTTTGTTTGACACTTTATTCACCAGAATATGGAACTTCCCATTCCCAATCCAAACAAGAAGTACAGGATCATTATACATGGATTATAAAGGAGTGAAACTAAAATGATCCCAATGCTCCTCTTAGAGAACAAATATATGAATTTTTGTTTCAGTGAATAAAATTTGAGGATTAATTTCATGGTAGCAAATTTGCTTGAATATCAGTTTCAATGTGGTTCTAAAATATCATTTTTTTTCCTCTGTCTGAGGAGGGATCCATTTCATGGAAACATTTCTTTGAGGGTTCTGGGTCTTAGAGTAACAGGGTTCTGCGCATCTCTTTGGAAGTTGTGATAAGGAACTATAGGGTTGATAGAAGTTTATCCTTCTTTATTTGAAGAGAACAGGTAGCTCCATTTCTTTACCTCAATATACATTCCTGTTTTAAATATATCAAAGGGATATAAAGAAAGCAAAAAAAAAAAAAATGTTTAGTAGTATCAAAAAAAGATAATGATACTGAAATGGACATTAAACTGACATTGTAAATCAGTCTTTAATTTTGAATACTTAACCTAATATCATTTAAGTTAAATACTCAAACCTCAAGTGAATATAGGAGTTTATGTAACTACATAAACAACTCCTCTTTAATACCATTTCCTTAAGAAAATGCTCTATTTTGCAGCAAAGCTACTTTAGATATTTGTTTGACAAACAAACAAATTTGTCCAACCTTTCATGACTCCATTTAGGTTTTCTTGATAGAGATACTGGAATGATTTGCCTTTTCCTTCTCCAGCTTATTTTACAGATGAGAAACTGAGGCAAATAGAGTTAAGTGACATGCCTCGGTTCACCCAGCTAGTGTCTGAGGCCACATTTGAATTCGGGAAGACTGAACTCAGGAAGATAAGTCTTCCAGACTTCTGCCCTGATACTCTATCCACTGTGCCCCATAGCAGCCCATAACAATGCAATTTTATCTTGTAAATAGTTATGTGGCAACTATCATTGAATTATGATGGATAGTATGATCTTATAATACTTCAAGGACACAAAGCAATGTATTTGCATTTATATAATCAAATTCTTTTATAGATTCTTTTTTAATAATTAAAAATCAATCAATATTAAAATATTTTCTAGTATTAAATATTTGCTGAGAACTATGCAATATTGGCAGGCTTTTAATAGAATTAGAAGGTTTTTTAGCTTACAGAGATGAGAATTAGCAAAAGTCTCTTCAACAGAAATACAAATCATTTGCTTACATATACAGTGCGATCAGCTAAAATGAGTTGATTGAACCCCAGTTGGGTTTGTATGATACCCTATGGAAAACATAAGTGCTTTACGGAATGTGTACTGCATAGTCTCACAGCTTGCTTGAGTTAGCCAGACCTTTTCACTGACACTTCTAAAAACACTCTGTTCCTGTTGACTTTACATGTCCGCCCCCTCCTCTTTTTTAAGTTACCACATTCTGGTAGCCAATACATACCAATGTGGAGCTCCATCAGAAAAACCTTGAAAACAGGTTTTTAAGAACAAAAGTCTAAATATGGAAGTACAGTTGAGAAATAAAAGCTACTTTTGTTTAAAAAGAAGGGAAAAAATATGTATTTAATTAAAAACTTCTACCCTAATTCAAATATATTGATTTTTTTTCATGCTGACTCAGATTAAAATTAAATATTTCTTGTTACAAAGCCCTGTGGATTTGTAGCAACTTCCCCAAATATATTCTGTTTTCACATGTTATTTTATTTCCCTCAACATAGAGTCATAGGCCATTAAAGGATCTCAGAGTACAACCCCTACATTCTATAGTTGAAGAAAATGAGGCTCCATGAGGGTCACATAACTTTCTTTCTTTTTTCTTTTTTTCAAATGCTTCAACATTTTCTTCACATAACTTTCTATGTGTTGTTTTGGACCCAGGTTATATGATTCCAGAACTAGTGTTTTTTCTCATGTCACACACTTAGATTCTTTGTCTCTTATCACTCTCCCTTTATTACTCTTTGAATAATAACCTTTTTTTCTCTGAGCTTTCAAAAAAATGACAGTATTTGAGTCCAGTGAACACTAAAATATTACATAAAAGTGTTTTCCTCCTTAATTATTTTCATAGAATGCTTTTATTGACAGAGACCATATTATCTCTAATTTTTTAAACTAAATTCTAAAATCTTTATTTAGAGAGAGAGAGTAAAAGAGAGAGACAAAGAGAGAGAGAGAGAGAAGAAAGAGAGAGAGAGAGAGAGAGAGAGAGAGAGAGAGAGAGAGAGAGAGAGAGAGAAGAAAGAGAGAGAGAGAGAGAGAGAAACAGAGAGAGAGAGACAGAGAGAGAGAGACAGAGAGAGAGACAGAGAATATGAGAATGAATATGAGGGAGTGAGAAATTTCAGTACTTCCAGAAAACCCCTAAGCATTAACACTTGATGGGTTTCCAAAAACACTGGGAAAAAATATTCTATAAAAAACAGGCCTTGTGGTTGCTGTCCTGAATAATATCTGCAGACTCCCCTGACTACACAGCTGTGGAGGCCAAGTGTGATTTAGTGGCCTGAAAACTGAAATTCTGTGCCGCCTCAGTAATCACAGATCTTTATTGTCCAGGGATTCTACTAAGTAAGTTCCAGGAGACTGGCTTCTTTCCATGCGGGTGGATTTTCCCTCAGCATAGACACATGGTTTTTTGCCGAGGTTAGCTAGGGAAAGAGAAAATGTTGTTTTGAATAGAATGTTCTGTATAAGTTGTGTTATAAAGGTAGGGACCACCCAAAATTTTTCACTCTTATTAGATCAGTGGGAAAATGGGGTGGTTCCCATGTCTCATCATGGATTCCTATTTCAGGTATTAACTTTATTTGGTTCAGGTTTCTCTCCAGCAATTGCTAAATGTTGTGGCTATGAGTTATTTCATGGTAACTGTATATAAAAGACGCTTTTTTTTCTTGTTTTACTTCTAGGAGAATATACTGAAGATGTTCATTCATGTAAATGAATATATTAAGTTTTATGATGATGAAGATAAGGTTTGAGTAATCAAAAAAAGATATCTCAAAGGTTTCCACGAAAAAGGCATATAGGAAAGATGCCTCAAAATCTTTGTAGAAGTGTCCCAAGTATGAAAATCAAGCATTCTGAATGAAAAATTGGTGTTTTAGAATTCAGGGTGTTAAATCATATAGAAGTTTGTTTAAAAAAATTAAAGAGTAGGCATGACATCCAAGAGATTATAAGTCCTGTGCCCTCTCTACTATTCAGACTACATCCAAAGAACTAGGTGTATATGTGACATTTAATTGTTTTCTAAATAGCAAGCATGTTAATTAAGTTCATTTTGTTTAGAATAAAATTAAAATAATTATATTCCTTAAGATCACACACATTTATGGGGGTGACAGAAATGTGGAGTAAAAAAATAGTTTAGAAATAAACTTGGTAGCAGAGGAAATTAGAATGAACTTGTATAATATACAAAGCAGAAGTATATAAACATTGAAATGTATCTCCATGTATGATTATAGGTATAACTCTTATACTTTTGGTTATTCTATGGGCAACACTATCAACAAACAGACATAATTTTTTAAAGTCCTCAAATTAAAAAAAAAGTCTCAAATGAGTCATAACTACTTTCTTTTTCAAATTATCATTTTATTATGCCCTTATGTTCTTCATCCTATCAAAATTTGCTTCAATATTCAGCAATGTATAATGAGATTGAAAGATGCATATCATCTAAAACCTACTTGATTATCAAACAAAGTAAAACATTCATTAGATAGCCAAACAAACAAACAAAAAAAAAAAAAAAAACAGATATCTGTGAACTTTAAATATTAGAGAAAATACAGTAATTCTACAATCCTGAGGGGATCAGCCTGGTGGTAAAGAAATGGTGGTTAAAAACTAGCTGAGTATCACACAGTTGATATGTATCAGACATGGATTTGAATGCTATTTTTCTTGACTCCAAGGCCAATTCTCTATCCACTACACCACACTGTCTAAGAACTGAGAGGAAGGGGAAAAAAGAAAGAAGACTTTAAACATTTCATTAGAAAGTTAATGATAGGGCTGTTAAAAAGTATGGAAATAGGAGAGATCCAACAGCAACAGCTTGCAATGTAAAGAGGAAAGTTAAATGCAGATTCATAACTCAATATGTAAGGAGTTTATGGCTTTAAAGATAGTTCAAGACTGTGAAGACTGTGGGACAACAAGATGATAATGATATTTGAAATCATAAGAAATTCCAGTCGAGTTTTTAAAAGAATATCAGAAATGTATGTTTTAAGCATGATGTGGAAATTAAAAAAGCCAACTAAGTCAGTAAGAAAATGCAAAACCACAAGAGGGATTTCCCTTTTTTTCTGGATCTGAGGAAAGTGGCAAGAAATGCTCCTTCATCCAATATAGGTGTTGGGACATGGGACATGAAGAAGTGTCAACACAAGAGTAGAATGGAAATGGGAAGGAAGAAGTTTACCCAAGCCCTATCATCTGAGAACTTTCCATTTTAGTTAATTATTCTTGCTAACTAGGTGCTAAGCTCTGCTGTTTCTATGCTGCTGAAAGACTGTAAGTGTTGTTAGGTCTCTAAATTTGGTGCCCTCTAAATTCAGTGTCTTGGGACAAAGCTCCAGTTGCCCCACCCTATTTATGGCTCTGGGTAACTGTATAGGACAAATGAAATCTGAGCTGCAATGGCAGATCTGGATTCATTCAAAGAAAAAATCCAAAAGGAAGAAAAACATATAGGACCTTGCCATCTAGACGGAAGAAGAAATAATATATTACATGGAGATATTAAGGAAGATAAAGAATGATTTTATAACATTAATATTTTTGTCACATCATAACATTTTACAAACTATAAAGCTAGTTTTCAGTTTTATATCTGATTAATTGGAAATTATGGTCTAAAGAGAAGTGATTTTTATAATTCTCAACTCTACATCAGTTTTCAATACATATAGGAATGAATGCATTGCTTAATTAAAATAAAATATTTATATCTGCCATTAGAAATAAAATTTAAAAAAATTAAGACAATCCTTGCTCTTAAAGAACTTGTATTCTAAAAAAAGCAAGCATTATATATAAGGAAATGGAAACCAGGTGAGGGAGCTTTGGTCATAGACATGATGATTCAAAGCTGTAGGAAAGGAAACTGTCATATACTTTCCAGAAAAGGAAGTGAAAGTATGCACCTTGGTGTTATGGCAGATGAATGGCAAGATGTCCTGGATGGATTGATATGAAGCATGATCTAGGGTCAGCTAATGCACTAGGTTACTTAAGTTTAATCTCACTCATTCACTAATCAGAATAGCTCAGCCCTAAGGTAAGAGTTCCAAAGTTGAATGATTAAATCTTTTAGGCAGGAGGTCAGGGCCTCTGGAGGTCCAGTTGAGAGTAACAGGTGGGAAGAGGGAACAAGAGAAGGTCAGATGTTAAGATGTCATGGAAGAGGTATGTCATGCGGAGTTTGGGGACAGCTAGATGCAGTGAATTAGTCAAGATTTTTATTTTTCTCCTAATGACTTGAAGCACAGAAATCGTGAAATATCAGATTCATTGAAGGATCAAAGTCTTCTTCAAACATATTTTTTATTCACTGAAATCCTAAAATCAACAGATAAAATCAACAACCAACTTTTAGTCTTATATCTGAATTGTATGTCTGTACTTATTTAATATTCAAATAACAATAGTTCTGTATTTAAAAGTCATTTTCATTGAATGTTTCATTTTAACTTTTGTATAAAAATGTAAATTAAAGATAAAACAAATATTTATCTTTGGAAATTATAGTATTTAAAATTATTAAATGACAGGAAATGGCAATTTATGAAAATATGCCCATGGAATATAGGAAGATAATCAACCTACCTAAATACAAACTGGTAGCAGAAGTAGAAGTAGCAACAGCAGCTAGCATTTATAGTTTAAGAATTTGAAAAACCCTTTACAAATCTAAAAAGGACAATGATTTGAGAGTCTCCATTAGCAAAAGAAAGATTATCACTTTCACCTTGCCATATAATTTTAATATGACAACACTATGAGACAAGTATTATAGTGATTATTATTCCTGTCTTCCAGATGAGGAAACTGTGTTTCCTAGGTTAAACATGAAACCAAAGTGACAGGGCTGGAATTTGAAGCTGTGCTCTACCAATCATAAGTCTAAACATTTTCAACTATATTATGATCCTTACACAATGTGATTACAGAATTGGTGAAGTTATATTATTTTCAAGTGAAGATCAAATTGCAAATAAATGACAGAAATAACAGGGACTTAGATAACAATAATTATCTGTAAAGAACTTAGTATAATGCCTGACACAAAGTAGGCACTTAAATGCTTTTTCCTTCTCCAATCATCCTTGCCTATCAATCTATTCTTGCTGCTGCAGATTTAATAACTATTATGAAAAGCCTTTGAAACAATTTACAGCAAAATCAGATAATAGCAAATATCACATCAATATTACTGTTTCCATATATATGTTTTCTATTTGATCTTCCTTTTTTTCCAAATAATACAGCCACTCACTGAGTGATGAAATGTCTACTATTATGAACACACATACACACACACAGACACACACACACACTAGTGCCCACAGAAAGAAAAAAAAACAGGTAGTAAAGCAAACTAATTTTTAAATTGGAAGGAAATATTTCTAATTGGAAGGAAATATAAAGGCAAATTATTTCATTCTGAACTTCCTTTCCTATGCATTTACCTGTGTTCTTACTAAATGGTGATACCTGTTTTCCCTCCAGTCTAGAACAATTTCATTCTATGGTTTAGTAACAAAAAT
This sequence comes from Sminthopsis crassicaudata, assembly GCF_048593235.1. Lineage (NCBI taxonomy): Eukaryota > Metazoa > Chordata > Mammalia > Dasyuromorphia > Dasyuridae > Sminthopsis > Sminthopsis crassicaudata. Next base: position 164,308,982 of record NC_133620.1, read on the forward strand.
AACCTATAAAAACCTTCCATCAGAATTGTTCCATGAACTATCACAGGATTTGATTTTGTGGTGTTTTCACATGCCTAACCTCACTTGCCTTTCCTGTGCCTAAAGGCTGAAAGATCCACAAGTTTAAAACAAGAAAAAGAGATTCAGTTTCAAAGTAAACCTTCATGTTAGCACATTATCTTATTGCGGCAAATGGTTTTATTAGTCTTTTAATGAGGTAAGAAACTCAGTGTGGTAAGATAAATTGGAAATTAATGGAAACCACCCTCCAAGGTTCTGGCATAGGGTTACTTTAATCAGATAGAGGAATAAAGACTCATTTAAATATCTCTTCATAGCTTTAACATGTAAATATTTTTTTATGTTGATAGGGAAAGGATGCCTTCTTTACTGAATTTAATTATAAATACATAAAAATTATAAATGTTCAGTATAGCATGCTTTTTGTCATTTGAAATCTCATCATCTACCTTTAAAAAAATCTCTTCCAACAAGTTCATCACCAACTTCTGTTCCAGTTAAAATTTTATATATTGAATCATTTAGATTAGAACAAGTTTGTAAGTGCTCTAAACCTTGACAAACACCTTTGCCATCTAGGATACATGTTTTCCATAATATAGAAAAAGATTGCAAGTTTATAATTCTAAGAAACTGAAGTGTTGAAAATGTCCCTAATTTAAATTCCTGAAACTTTGTTGTTATTTTTTTACAGAGAAGAAAATAGAAGTTAGAGAATTAATTAAATCTTAAGGATTCAAAAATTCAAAATGTAATAGTGCCTATATGTATATTATGTGTTCTTTAGTTAATATTGTTTTATCATATTTTAATTATTATAGAATAAAATATTTTATTAAAAATTAGTATAGGAAAAAAACCCTTTAGTCTAAAAGCTCTATAAGAAAGGAATCTGTTTGCTATTAAAATTATGAGATATTGTCTAAAACATACTTAAGGCTCTAGTCTGATTGAAACTGCTTGCTCTCTCAAAGAGACAACCATATTTGTTAAGTCTCCCCAAAATGATATTACTAGCAATATTTTATATAGTACAAAATTTAAAATGTGATTCATAAGTATTATCTCATCTGATTCTCAAAAGAAGAATATTAAGCAGGTTATATTATTTTTACATATGAAGAAACTAAGGCTAAGAACAGTTAATTGCCAGTAATCACATGGTAGCTAAATGATGTCTGAGGCCAAATTCAAATTCAATTCTTCCAGACTCCAAGTCCAATACCCTATGGATTATTCCACCTAGCCTCCTCTGGGTGGCAATATCTATGGGAGAGAGAGGAGGGGACAGAGGGAAAAAGGGAGAGGAAGATATTTTTCTTTGGTTATGGAACACATAGCATTCAATGAAGAGTTATGGAAAGAAGTTTAAGAGGTTAGAGCAGTTGGCATCCCTGGGGCCATTCTTGGAAACTATCTCTGATCCACTATTTATTTTTTTTAAAGTCTTAAAATCTATGTCCTTCTAAATCTGTCATGTGCAAAAGGGATAAAAATAAAATGTACTTATTGCTAAAACACTTTAAGGCCTGTGGATAAATGTCCAAAATATGTATTAATATAATGCAATAGTCATTGAAGATAAAGGGATAAGTTTTTATTTTAAGATATCCATTTCCAGTATGATTTTGGCACAATATATGCAAGATTCAAAATTCTTAGAAGAGGTAGTAGGACTGAATTTAATCTCTGTAGACCACAAGAAAATCTAAATGTAATAAATTTTAACTTCATTGATTTGGCTCTTTATGAAGTCCAAAGTAATGTCGTGATCTATTGAAAATGCTGAAAACCTCTGGGATATAGTACGGATGTTGGAATTCCTTCATACTATTGAAGAAATGATTCAGGATATGGAGACGTGCTAGGAGACTACTAATGAACCTTGGACTAACATTCATCATAGACTGGACTCTCTAACAGCTTTTGCTTTTTCCCAGATGGTGGCTTAAATATATTTCAATCTATTGTGGGCTTATATAGTACATGACAGAAGATAATTTAAACACAATGTCCCAATTGTGTATTTGTTTTTGTTATAACACTTACTGTGTATGCAATAAATGCCCTACTACAAAAATAATAAAAATGTTTTTCTTATACATAAATCATTGCCTACTTTTTAAAATGATTGGAAGTGTGGATTAAATACATGTGATGTCTATTTTTTAAAAAAGGGTACTAGTGAGGATCTCTGTCAAATCCAGTTCTCTTATGATGATTTGGGATTTCATGAGCTAATGAGTCATGTTTAAGTTCTTGTGTTTTGTTTACAAAAGTGGATTAAAATTGTTATAGAATATCCAAAAATATTTAAAATATAATTATAGAAAATAATCTAATAAAAGGGGAGTGTTTCCCATTTCTACATAGAAATCTACAAATATTACAAGATGAGTTTTTCTTGTGAATCAAGAACAATTTTAATTGAACTGATTTACCTTTTAAATATGATGTTATTGTCTTCATTATTATTTTAATGTTCACTGTTTCATGTCAAAAGAAATGTTTACATATGCATATTTTCCTCTGATTATCAAAAGTCTGACATCATAAATTATGACTTATAATGTTTTTTAATCTCATAGCATGTGTGTTATGATGTCAAATGTGGATGCCTTGGGAGCTGAGCCAAATTTCAGAAGAGCTTACAGACAAGGAACTCACAAAACAGCTGAATCTGACCTTATGTAATGGTCTAATTTAAACAGAGGCACCTTCTCTTGGGAGTGGGGGAAAGTTAGATATGAAATACTTTTCAGCATGTAGTGTTCACATACTAGAACATGTCAAGAGTATAGAGTTTTAAGAACAATGTTTTAATAAATCTCTTGAATTAAAACATTAAGGGCCTAATAAGTCAGTGGTGGGAAGAGGACAGATATTCTTCTTTCTCCTGGAGGAAAATATTTGTATTTGGAAACAACTTGCTCAAATGAAGATAACAATCCTTACAGGAAGGGATAAAGGGATGTTAAAAGTGAGAAAGCTAAGCTTATGATATTAGTAGAAGTTACTAGTTTGTTTAATTTTGATCAAATTATTTTATTTCTCTTGGTATGAGTTTCCTCCTTTATAAATATAAAGAACTGAAGTTATTCTAACTCTATATTTCTATGATTCCACAAGCTCAGCATATCATTCACACTTAATTTGTGTCTTATCTGTGGTCAGTTAACTAATTTAGGGCCATAAAACACAGTTGACTGTCCACAGATAATCTTTTTTTTTTTTTTTTTTTTTTTTCTGAGACTGGGGTTAAGTGACTTGCCCAAAGTCACACAGCTAGTGTTAAGTGTCTGAGACCAGATTTGAACTTCGGTCCTCCTGAATTCAAGGCTGGTGCTCTATCCACTGTGCCGCCTAGCTGCCCCGCACAGATAATCTTTACATCTTTAGAGCAGTCACATGTTAAAAAAAAGGTGAAATATAATATTTTACCAGATATTTAAGATTATTGAATAAAACTACACAATCTGAATATTTTGATCACCAATGAAAATAATTTTTTACTGATTGTCATAAAATGATGTGAATAATTATAGAAGTAACATTACAAAGGAAAGACTACCAACTGTGCAGTAAAAAGATACAAGTTCAAATACAGTCTACACTGCTTACTACCTGTGTGATTTGGGAAAGTCATTTAAAGCCTCAATTTCTGCATTTCTAAAATAAGAAAGTTGGACCATTGAATTGTTGTCTAGATCTAGGTCTACCATTCCATGATCCTATGCTTAAGATTGAATGGCTCTAGAAAAGAAAAGTGGATTAATCACCCAGAGAGAGGGAGGTATAAAAGAGAACATCCTTAGGGTTAGACCCACTAAACATGAAAATAAACAAAGATGGCCAATAAAATTATCCTACAAGATGAGGCATGGTGAGTTTCCAATTGTGCTAGAGGAAGGAGCACCTATAATGATGATAATGCAAATATATTAAATTATCTAATATCACAGGTTTTATTAAAACAAACACAGAAGAATATGAAAAATTCAGAAAAGCATGGGAAGACATAATAACTGAGGCACATTTTTCATCATTTCCAATGAAGGACCAGAAAAATAGCATGCACATTGATTACAACATAAAAGGAAAAAAAAATTAACATGGAAAAAATGCCCAAATGAGAAATCATAATTAAAATGATCGAGTTTTGGCCTGAAGAAAATATTAGAAAATCTGCTTTTCACTGTTCTTGGCAGAGTTGAGGGACTAGACAGGTGGAACATTCCATATACTGCCAGACTCAGTTGTTGGCTAAATTGTTTTTCCCCATTTTTCTTTTTTATGGTTAGGGAAAGGAGGATGCTAAATTTTCAAATAAAGATAATATAAAAATAAAAAAGTATCAACAAAAAAACTAAAATTACTTAATAAGGTAAAACATATGTGGTAGGCACTTAATATGTGTTGAACTGACAAAAAGAACTAATATGATTATATAGTATTTCTTTTTCCCCAATTTCAAGATAACTTTTTTGCATTCATTTTTACATGATTCTGAATTCTAATTTTTTTCTCCTCCCCTCCCCTTCTCTCTTTTTTAAAAATAATTTGACATAGATTACACATATGCTAGCATATAGAATATATTTCTATATTAGGTACAGTTGTGAAAGAGAAAACAGATCAAAAGGAAAAACAAAACATGAAAAAGAATAAAATAAGTAAAAAAAAAGTGTACTTCTATGTGCATTCAGAGTCCATCAGCTCTTTGTCTTGATGTTGATAGCATTTTCTTCATGAATACTTTGTACTTGTCTCAGGTCAGTATGGTTGATTTATTACACAATGTTGTTGACACTGTGTGCAATGTTTTCCTGGTTCTGCTCATTTCATTTTTTATCAGGTATACAAATCTTTTCAGATTTTTCTGCAATATCCCTGATCATTTCTTACTGCATAATAGCATTTTATTATAATTTTAATAATAATTATAATATTTTATTATAATCTATATGATTATTGCTTCTTCAGCCATTTTCCAATTGAGGGGATTCCCTAAGTTTCCAATATTTTGCCATGAAAAGAGTTGCTATGAATACTTTTATACATATAGGTCCTCTCTCCCTTTTTAATGCTCTCTTTGGGTTAGAGAACTACAAGAATATTGTTAAATCAAAGAGTATCCACAATTTAATTGTCTTTTGCAGAGTTCACAAATACTCTTCAGAATGGTTGGTTCAGTTCATAACTCCACCAACAATGAATCAGTGTCCCAATTGTCCCACATTTTCTCCAACATTTGTCATCTTTCTTTTTTTGTCATATGAGGCAATCTGATAGGTGTATCAGAGTTCTTTTAATTTACATTTATCTAATAAAAAGTGATTTAAAGCAAATTTTCATATGCCTATAGATAGCTTTGATTTCTTCATCTGAAAAATATCCTTTGGCCATTTATCAGTTACAGAATGGCTTGCACATAAAATTCAGTTCCCTATATATTTGAGAAATAAGACCTTTATCAGAGACAATTGTAGTTAAAATTTGTTTCCCAAGTAAGATATACAATTTCTTTATCTCTATAACCTTCCCTCCCCAACTTTCAGCCCAAAGTCACTGCAGCACTTGTTGAACTTTGGAAATTCTTATTAAGAAGAATTAAAAAGTCAAGATGTTTATTTTAGAACCATAGAACATTAAGACTAGAAGGCACCTTAAAGTTGTGTGTGATTTGATCCAACTTTTTTATTTTTCAGATGAGAAAACATTCACAGAAAGCTTATGACTTACCAAATCATATCAAATGATTGACAGATCTGGTTCTTATATAAGCAATGAGTGCAGATGACCCAGACCTGCAAAGGCCTAATGAAGAAGCTATTAAAGAGATAACCGAAAAGACACAGAGACAAATCTATAGACAAATCTGTACTTCACAAAGTTGCTGCAGCTATGCCAGTTCAAGCTGCACATAAACTAGTTCAAGCTCAGCATATCCAGTACATATCATTTCAGCAAAGAGTAGTTTTAAATTCTGGAGGTAAACAGTTATTTGGATGCTGGAAATGCAAAAAACATTCCATATAGATTCCAATATTCAAAATTAATTATCACCATCACAATTTTCAAAAATGGAAACAAGAAACATCTCTTGCATTATTGTGTCATTTATGCTCAGGATAGGAAATACAAATACATACATACATATATATATATATATATATTTTTTATGCTAACAGATTTAGGCATAAAGAAGATCAAGAAGATCTTCAATTCACTATGTACTTCAATCATTTCATGATTCCTGACTTTAAAACTGTTTCTATTTCCTGTGATATCTTACTATGAAAAGAGCTAGATTCCCTCTCACCTCTCTTACAAGTCAAGGTTCTGTTTTTGTAAACATCTTTGGGAATTCTGATCCTGATCAGACCAGTTAGTATTTTTCTTTTGTTTTGGTTTTAGTCCCTGTAAGTACACTGCACGCTAGGATGTTGAAGGTGTAGGGAAGTACAGGGAAGAGGGATTGTAGTCACATGACAGATTTTCTAAGCTTTAAACTTCATCCACAACAGTTTTTATTTTTAGCAATAAAAGATTGTTACCTAAGAGTCTTATTTGCCCCTTGCTTTTTTTCCCTATTATTCAACACAACAGAAAGTCATTTTAAATTTTAGTTATTCTGCCAAATGAAAGTGTAATGATAGTCGTATCTTCCAGCTAAAATTTGTTAGAGTAGGATCTGTGGAGTATGGGTGAGGAGAGCCTCATTTAAAATTACTTTTCAAATTAAAATACTTAAGTTATAGTGTTTCCAGTTAAATCTTCCCAGGATTAAATGCCAGGAAAAAAATGTGTGTTGTACACATTGAATAGTAAAAAAAAAAAAAAAAAAAAAAAAAAAAGATAGTCAAGATTCAAGCTAAACTGCTTCATCTGGACAATTGTTTTAAGTACAGATCATTAAAAAATAAACTTCATTATATGTGCATTGTATATAGCCAACAACTAGTTTTAAATTAAGTCATAAAAATTCAAGATAGATCTTTCTACTTTGCTTAATATCTATAATGGTAGATATTTATATCTACTATATGAATGTAGGTGTGTTAAAATGCAAGTACACATGTGCATATGTATGCATAGCTAGAAAAGGTTTTTATTTGGTTAAAAAAAAAAAACTTGATTCTTCTATTATAACATAGGAAATTTCACTAAATTTTTCTATTCCTCAGAATCTGATTTGGTTTCTTCCTTATATGAAATCCGGTGACAAGTCATTTAACTTTACTGTGGGCCTCAGTTTCCTCAAAAAATAAAAAGAAACTATCAGATTCAATGAATTCTAAGATTCTTTCTAGTTCTAATTTTATGATTCTGTATATTTAATTATTTATCTTTGTTTAAGGGGTTGATTCTCAAAGTAAGAGTTTGGGAATCAAAACAAATTGTTATTATCTTGAAACTTCATTTATTTTTTGTATAATTATCCTTTCTAATTTCTATATTTCCCCATTTCTATTAAGTGTATCTACAATCTTAACTGGTTTCAGGAAGCTTCAGCAGAGGAGGAACAGTGATTCATAGAGATATCCTAGCTAGAGGTTTATTTCAAGGAGGGGAGTTACTATTAATTTTTAAGCTGTTACTACTGATTATATATTTTGAAAACTCAAGGAGGTCTGGTACATAAAATTTTATAGGAGTGATGGGAAGCAGAAAGAAAACAAAGAAGATAAATAGGGAGAGAGGAAGACAGAGAGGGAGGAAGGAAGAGAGAAAAAAGAGAAGTGGAGTAGATAAGTGGAGAAAGGAGGAAAGAGAGGATTCTTTAAATATTTATTATATGTAAAAGGCAATGCGCTAAGTGCTGGGAAAACAAATATAAGCAAAAAACACCAAAAGTGTCAATATTACAAAAGTGAGAATAAACCTAAAAATTAAAGACCTATAAATTTAACTTCTATGCCTGGGAAAATACTGTAAAAATTCATAATAAAAATTAATGTTCACAATCTTTAAGAGTTCAGAATACCACTTCTGTAGAGTTTTATAAGGGAAAGAAAGGACTAAATTTCTCTCACTCTCTTTCACTCCACTCCATCTGTCTCTGTTTTACTCTTTATTTCTCTCTATGCATGTGTATACATACATATACATGTACACACACACATATATATATGTATATATAAATATGTAACTATTGTTCTATATGGTACACATGACTATTTGTATATATAAGAAAATATAAAATTCATAAACTGGGTTGACAATAACTAGTAGGAGAATCACATCTATTCAAAGATAGATTGTTACATCTACTAGGGCTGGGAAGCAGAGCACAGTAGGAGTGTTTTTATTCTTGTCCAGGTGGTGGAGGGAGGGGGAAGCCTGCATATAAAAATCAATAACTAACCATTTAGTTCCTTAATAGAAACAATAGTTAGAGATGGAGGGAAAAACAAAGTGATGAAGTAATAAAATTAACTCTAAGATATCCATTTCAGTACAAAGGAAAATTGCACCAGTATGGGATAATTATGTATAAAGTTCACCAAGAGAGAAATTTTGTCTAAAAGCCAGACATGTAAAAGTGACGTTAAGCATCAATTTTAAAAGCATGAGTCAAAAATTCAAAAACAGGGAGGACAAAGTGCCAATGGGCAAAAATTAATGAATGAATCCCTTCAAACTGTTTTCAAATTTGTCCTATTTAGAAGCTATAATCATTTGTGTGTGTGTGTGTGTGTGTGTGTGTGTGTGTGTGTGTAATATTATATGTAAAATATGCTCATTGATTACAGTAAATAGGAATACTCAATGCAAATTCAAATAATGTGATCTATTTAGGGGAAAACATTATTCATCCTAACCAGGCCATCTCTATTCATCCTGATCTATATCTGGCCACTGGTTCCAAATAGCTCTGGAGAGAAAAGTGAGGCAGGTGCCCTTGCAAAGCTCTCCTTCACCTAAATCTAATTCAGTTGCATTTCATGGCCTCATCTCCCTGATGTTATAGAATTCTTCGAGAATGAAAGACAATTGTACATAGAATATTGGAACTAGGCACTCCTATACTTTACTACTATACTCAATGACAATTCCCAGCTTTCACCAATAACAAAATCAGACTGTCCTATTAAGTGTCATACCTCCCATTACACACTGATACTACACTCAAGATCAACAACCTTAATTATGATCTACCACACACACACACACACACACACAGCCTTCTCCACACCATTTCCCAATCTGTTGTCACTGCATGGATTGTCAGATTCATTAGATCTTCACATAATTCTGGGAGTCTGGTGCTATTATTATTCCCATTTTCAGTTGAGAAAAACCAAGCTTGAGATAAAAAAAAAAACTTGCCCAAGATAATACTATTAGTAAGTATATGAGTCTGATTTTGAATTGAATTGTTTCTAATCCCAGACCTAGAACTGTATCTACTGCACAACATAGCTGCCAAAATGTCTTTATAAAAATAAAAAAAATTAAACACATAATATTAAACAAAATAATATTAATTAATCATTGTTTTCCCTTAAGGATACAAATTTTCTGGAGAAATCATCAATATTATACAAATTTAATATTTCATTATCCAGATCACTTGAAAGTGTCAATTTCAAGAGACTTCTAAGACTACAATCACTATATGTAGCCAAAATACTCATACTACATAGGAATACATTTTTTTCTTAATGTAACAACACAGAAATAAGCCCATTTCATTACAGTTACAAATGTGACACAGGCTCTAAAATATGAAACATATGCTATGAAAAGTCCAAAACCCAGCTGGAATTGGCCCTCAGCAAGATGTTCCTCTGAGTTCTGCAAACACTTTACTCTTAATTTTATAGGTACTGGCACCGTTTTGAAAGTACAGAAAACTGAAGGAAAGTGGAGCAGATGCAGTAATGACCTAGTTATTATGCTCATTAGTGCTTTTAAAAGGCCTACCTCATGAAAATATGCTCATAATCCTCCCCCATTCCAAACCTTTAAATCAATTAGGCAACTCTTGAAAATGATACAAGCCACTATAAAAATTTATCGCCCCCCAAAGTAACCAGGTTACAATAAATTTTGGATAAATGATTGAAAGTAACACCATAAAGATATAAGCAAAAAAGGGGTGTGTGTGCTAAAAGTAAAAGCACTCTACAAAGAGAATATTTATCTTCAGTCACCTCTTTCTGTTAAAGATAAAGTTTTTCCTTATAACACAAGGAATTAATACAAGATACCATTAAGCAAGAGAGAAGAACAATTATCACATTCATCCATAAATCTTGTTGATAATTATACTATTAAGGAAAATTATTAACTTGAATAAGACCTAATATTTTCCTTGAAAGTGTGAAATATTGCCATTAGGTTGGTTCCCTGATAAAATTGTGAAATGTAAATATAGTGGTAGAAATTCATAGAAGTGACAGGTGTTAATGAATCTACCAAGAATAGAAGATTGAATTTAAACAAATGATTTTTAAAATAATGTAAATAAAGCTCTAATTCAGATAATCACATAATTATAGAATTTAGAGCTGGATGTCATCAAGTAAAATTAATTTTAAGTTACCAAAAACCCAAATCAAACAAATAAATAAAAACAACTCTAAGGAGATGCTTACTGGTAAATAATATGCATTTATACTCAAATATATGTACATATGTGTGTGTGTGTATATATATATATATATATATATATATATATATATATATATATATATATATATATATATATATATATATATATATATATATATATGAGGGCATACACATATTCATAGACAGTTTTCCAAAAGTCTTAGTGTAGTATTAAGCTACCAATCTTAGCTTCATTCATTAAGACTGAAGACATTGTATGTATATACATACATATGTATATGTATATATGTATGTACACTATAGATGTTTACATCTACATGTAGATATGTGCTCTTGTATACCTATACCAATACTACTTCAATAAGATTTTGGAAGAGCATGTTTATACATGTATACATGTGTACATGCATGTGTATATGTATATATTTAGTGCATGCATATATTTAGTACCAAGAGTAATTTAAGTGTATGATATTATTCTAGGTAACATAGAAAAATCAATTCAATAGTTGTGATCCCTTAGTTGTAAAATATATTTACATACAAATATATGAGTTACATATTAGAATTTTACATGCATTAAAATGCCCATTCTGAACCCAATTATTTAAAATTAGAAAATATTGTATTTCATGACATTTGTTACTAAGACTTTGTAATGTCTCTAAAATAGTCATTTTCTAAATAATAGAAGTGTTTATGTGCATAGATTTACTTACATGTCTCTATCAATATGTGTGTTACACTATTTTATGTTATTTTTTTCTGTCATGTCCAACTCTTTTGACCTCATTTGTAATTTTTGTGGCAAAAATACTGGGGTGCATTGTCATTTCCTTCTCTAGTTCATTTAGAGAACATTTATTATTGAGGCAAATATGATAAAGTGATTTGCCACGGCCATATGTGTGTATAAAAACACATTTTTCTTTTATTTAGCTATAATTAGAAAGAATGTGGGTTTTTCTAGTTCTAAAACTACATGTCGGCAATTATCTACTTCATTCAAAAGGAAAAGAGTTCACAGAAGGGGAGGAAAGGCATTGGTGAAATACCATTGTGATTAAGAAAACCAGGAAATAATGGAAAATTTAAATTTAGGTTTTCAATGAAAAGAGAAGCAAAAGTGAGATGTGGGATTAGACTATAGATAGGACACCTAACCAACAAAACATATTGTTGAGTTCCAGAAGAAAACAAAGCTATCCCTAAGTCAATAATAAGTATTTATTAAGCATCTGCTTTGTGGCAGACATGGTGGTAAATTAAACTATACTACTGGTTGCATAGTTCAACTATTTATACATTTACTGAGAATGTCTGCTAAAACCAGGATATTTGAATCAATTTTTAAACCAAATAGCAAAACAAAAAAAAATGCAAGAGTTCTCCTCTTGTCATACTGACATTTCAAACTATGCTGACTAGGTTTCTCACCCAAATTCATTTTCTACTGCTTCTGAGACTGCATTCCTCAAGCTTAGAATTCACTACTTCATCACCTCTGCATTTTCCAATATTTATAGTCTATCAAAACCCAGTTTGCATGCTCTCTCTTTAGGAAAATGTTTCCTGTGCCTCAGTTGTTTTGCTCTTTTTCTACTAGTATGAAATCTGCTTGAGGGTCAGAGTATTTTAGTTTTGTTTTTCCATGAAAATCCCACAGTCTAGCACACTCTTTTGCATTCTTAATATATGCTGAGTGGATTGGATTATTGAAATGAAAGGAGGAATAAAATATCCATTCGCCCAAAAAATATTCCAAATGAAGTTAAATATATACCTCCTAACATAACTTTAAATCCATTGATTTTTTGGCCTGTTTGATCTTCTAGCATTAATCAATGCTCAATTTGTTACTGAAAACCCATTCTCTATAATGTATATAGTATTAACATAATTAACAACTCCAGCTATTCTTGGGGAGTACTTTTGAACATAAGGAAAAAGTCAGATTAACAACATATTTGATCCAGCGCTTTACTCAAGGAAGTGCAATAGTATCTACTATTATCATTTAAAATGCTCTCCTCATAGCATTTGGCAGATTTTATATTATTGATCACATGAAGGTTTTTCTATATAGAACCCAAGGCATTAATTTTAGAACTATTTGAAAAAAATGAAGATTTTTTTTAAAGTTTCATTCATTATCCTCTTATGAGGTTAAATCTCTATATTTTTAATGATAGTTTAATGAAAAAACATGTTTAATGTACTATAAGACATGAAAATTCATTCTAAAATAATAAATTGAATTATCAATCCATATAATCATATTACTTTTCCTCTGACTATATTTTGTATGTTGTTTCATTTTTCTTTGAAATGCAAATCAGTATCAATTTTTATAATGCCAATTGGTGTTTACAATTACTGTTGGTTTGTTTTGTGACAATTTGAAAAATGTTTTAGAAATTAGATTAAAAACTAGTACTTGTGTTACTAGTTTTTCACCTTGGAAAAATCAGATTCAAAGCTGATTTTTTATATGTACATGTACATGAATCTTCATCACTGAACCAACCAGAACTTTCAGTCTCTGGGTAGAGTCATGAGCATATGTTGTGGGAGTAGCTTTGATGAACCAGACATAGTCTATGTCTTACCTATATCCATTTTTAAGTTTTTGGGAAGTAGCCAGTGATAACTCAGCTCCCAAGAAGAAGATGGTGACTAGAAAGGGGAATGGGGAGAAGTAATAGACTAATCCATCTTAATTGCAAGATTCAAAAGAAAATACTATTTAGGTGGCACATCATTCATGAACTGAAAGAGAGATGAGATAATGAGGGAATCGCTCAATATTAGCTGACTCAGAGTAGAAAATATATATGGTTTTGAGTGATCCAAGTAAGAATTAATTCCTATAGGGGCTTGAGAAGAACTTTTGCCTGAAGAAAAATCATAAATCCCTAATTATAAAAAGCATTTTTGGCCTGGATAAGCTGAATAAATGTTTTCTTATAAATATATTTAAGTACCTACTATGTGCTGGGCCCTGTACTAAGCCCTAAAAATACAAAGAAAGGCAAAAAACCAGTTCCTGCTTTTAAGGAGCTTACAGTCTAATGTGGGAGATAATATGTAAACAATTACATGTAAACATGATACAAACTGGAAATAATCAACAGAGGGAATACAATGACATTAAGAAACATTTGAAAAAGCATCTTGTAGAATATGAGATTTTAGCTGGAATTTAAAAGCAACCAAGAAGACCAGGAGATGAAGATGAAAGGAAAGAGAGCTCCAGAAATGGGGGTAAGCCATTCAGCTAGTCAGAAGACAGAGTATCTTGTTCAAAGATCACCAAAGAGATCAATGTCACTGAATGATAGAGTATAGTGAGTAAGGTATATGGAAATTGGAAACATAGTAGGGAGCCAGATTGTAAAGTGTTTAAAACATCAAATTTGATTTTGTATTTGATTCTGAAATGATAAAGGGCCACTAGAATTTATTGAATGAGGAAGAAGGCAGTCATAAAATAGATCTGTGCTTTAGGAAAATCATCAACCACTGAATGAGGTTGAATTGGAGTAGGGAGGGGGTCTTATGGCAGGAAAACAAAGAAGCAGATTATAACAATAAACTAGGAGTAAGATGAGGGACTGTACCCAAATGTCAGAAAAGAAAACAGAACTCATATAACAGAAATTACAAAGGCAGAATTAACAGAACTTGAGAACATATTAGATATATAAAATACACAAGAAAGACTTTAGCTATTTCACTCTAAAATAATTATAATATTCAAAAGTTTGCAGTATCTTTTAAGGAGGAATGGTAACAGTGGGGAATTAGGACAACAAAGCCAAAACGAGGACAATAACATTGTAAAGAAGAACCAATGTTAAATCGGAGCAGTAGGCAGCACTCCAAAGCAAAAGGAATCATGAAGCTTACTGGGTATGGATGACAGTGGCAGCAAAACAATGAACCATCTAGCTGAAGAAATATCAGTGATAGGGAGTTGAAGCAAAGGGGAAGCAGACAATAAGGCAGTAAATTATAAGAGTCCAGTGAAAGTACAACAGTTCAGTGAGTTAGAAAGAAAGATAGGACAATGAAGAAGCAGCTGTCAGTAACAATTAAAGGAAGGTGCATCAAAGAACAGATTCCTAAGTGGGAATCCTACCTCCTATAGTATGACTACAATAAATACTATACTATAAACTCACATGAACTGTGTGAAATACCTAAGGGAAGTTGGCAGCCTATCAGAAAAAAAAAGGGGGGGGGACATTCTGATTTTCAAATATTTCCTTTGGAGGTATTAAAAATTGACATGATGTCACCTTTGACATATGATGGTATTAGAACCTTGGCAAATCAATTAATTTTGGTGCTTTAGGAAACTCCCTAAAATTCTGTAAGTTGCAGAGAACATTCATTGGTATCAATCACAATAAGAATTTATTAGGGAACTACTATATCCCAGGCATAAAGGAAATCCCTTCTGTTGAGGAGTGAACATCTACATGTCTGTGTAGATACACATATACACACATGTGACATGATATGTATACATACTACATGAATATATGTATGTACATATGTATGTACATATATATAACAAATATATAACATATATATAACAAATATAAGTTATAGATCAATATATTACATATAGTATATAACTGATATAAACTTTTTAAAAAATTTAAAATTTTTTTTTATAATATTATCCCTTGTATTCATTTTTCCAAGTTATCCCCCCCATCCCTCTACTCCCTCCCCCCGATGACAAGCAATCCCATACATTTTACATGTGTTACAATATAACCTAGGTACAATACATGTGTGTAAATACCATTTTCTTGTTGCACAATAAGCATTAAATTCCGAAGGTACAAGTAACCTGGGCAGACAGACAGTAGTGCCAGCAATTTACATTCACTTCCCTAACTGATATAAACTTAAAGAAAATATTAAACTTAGCAAATACTTATTATGTGCCAAGTACTATTATAGACCAAGTCATAGTCTAATCTCCCACATCCTAAAATGGTGATAGTAATACTTGTTATTTCCACCCAGAAGATCAATTTGGAAGGTCAAATGAGATTATAAAATAATGCATATAAATAAATTATTCTGTATGGTTACTACTATTGCTATTACTACCTCTATTATTATTACTATTGCTAAACATATTATTCCTTTCTCTGTTGTGGTTTTATTAAGAGAAGGGGGAAATTATAATTTCATCAGTGTAGAAACACTTACTGATGTCCTAGATTAACAGTTTTAGGGAGTTATCTGGATCGAGTTAAATTATTCCTGGTCAAATAACCTATCCTGTATCAGAAATAGGAATAGATCGTGAATCCTCCTGCTTTACTAATTGAAGACAGTCCCTTTACCAACTATTTTAAGGAAAAACACCAACTGGAAAAATATGGCACTGGATGAATACATACCATTTAATCATAGTATAATTGCCATGTATCATTATTCCAGAGTTATACTCATCTAATTCCCTTAATATTTGTGTATCTCTTCTGATAGCTGATGAAACTCATCTGAGAGAACCTTTATGGTATTGAAAAGAATAATCAATTGCTAGTAATTTTTTTAACATAATGAATGTAAAAGTAAAAATAATTATGCCATTTTCTCCTTCCAGATGTGTTCCTGACTTAAGCAGAGCAATAAAACTCTTTAATATACAAAATGAACATTAATAAATTTAATAGTATTACTTTAATTTTAGAGAATACTCTGTACTCACTAAAAATAGGTATATCAAACAAAAGGACTTTAGATTCTATAATAATAATAAATTTAGAAGTAATGTGGAATAGTAGAAAGAAAAGTGGATTTGGAGCCAGAGATACTCAGTATGGTTACTGGCTTGGCTATGTCTGACCTATGTGACCTTATCCAAGTCACTTTTATATTGCTGAGCTTCACTTTTTTATTTACAAAATGAGAGGCTGAAATAGATGACTTTCTAGATATAACTCTTCTGTAAATATCCAACTAAAAATGACAGATGATACTAGGTGCAGAAAATTAACATTAGCATGTCATGTATGTCTAGATATTCTAACACAAGGAACTCTTAATAAACAAAAAAAGTACACAAAGTGAATTTGGAAACAAATACCCTTCCATAAATCAATGTAGGTAATACAAAACAAAATACAGAATAATGGAAGAACCAAAGACATAAGATGTATCAAGATGAGTAAATTTTTTATATGAAAGACTCCAAAGAAAAGAGCCACTAGAATTTACCAAATGGTAAATCTTTGCTACCACATTTGTGTTTCCTATCATGTTAAAAGCTTTCTAAGTAGTTTCCTGCTCTCTTGGTTTTCTAATTTTTTCTCCGTAAAGAAGCTAAAATATTTTCCTAAAGCTCTGGTATGATTGTACATCCAGGAAGCTCAAGTAACTCCTTATTTCCTCTAGGATACAAATTTAAAATAAACAACAAGAGCTAAAAGCAAGTAAACAAACAAACAAAACCCTCCTTTATTTAATATGTAAAGTTCTTCACAACTTTACAATGTTTTAATAAACATGACTTCCCATCACATATAATATAGCCCAAATAACCTGATCTTCCTGTTTGTCACAGAACATATCCTATCTTTATTTTGTTCCTTTATACTGGCTATCACTCCATTCTTACTCTTGAATCTTGGGATCTCAGATTTTTTTCAAGACTCAGCCCAAGGAGCATTCTCCTCATGAAGAAATATATTTCTATGTTTCTCCTGATGCTAATATCTTTGCTACCATCCCACTGGTTAGTCTTACTGTTCTGTGTGGTCTATATATACTAATAGCTATTCAAGTTGTCTTTTCTTTTAAAGTATAAGCTCTATAAAACTTTCACTATTGTCTCTATATCCCCAATGCCTATCAAGTACAGTGCCTGGCATGTAGAAAGCACTTAATTAAAGAATGCTTGCCAATTCATTGAATCATGCTAAGCAGTCTTTTGCATTATGAGAAATATATCTTAGTGGATTGAGCAGCATTCTTGGAGCAAGAAGGATCTAGGTCCAAGTTCTGCTCCTGACACAATTCAATGTGTGACCTTCGACACATCATTTGACTTCTCAGAAATTTAGGCAGCTCTGAAAATTGGGGTGTCCCAAAGTATTAGTACTGTTTCAAGCCATTAAATCTCTTTAATATTTAAAAAAACAATTAAATCTCAAAACTCTTTGAACTTTTAAAATATTTAAATTATTAAAGCTTAATACTGCATTAACATATTTGGGATACTGTGTCATTTGCAGATAAGGTATGAATTAGCATTGGTACAGTGAGTTTTCTCTCCTCATATAACCTTGTGCCAATGAAAAGTATGTCCTGTCCCTATCCTTCAAGCTTTCTTACAATAACATTTCAAAGCACTTTATTATTTTCAAAATCTGCATTAGACTTTTTCTTATGTCTCCTTTTCTCATATTTAAACTGCAGTAATACATTCTTTGACTGCAAAGTAAATACTACCTTAAGAATGCACACTTTTAAAGAAAAAAAAAACTCTGCAAATTCTAATTCCATTCATTTGTCAAGGCTTTTAAAATGAAAATTTAAAAATCAGTTACCTAGTGATCATCTAATATTTTAGAAAATATTTGCAATGATAATAAAATATTTGGAGACAGGACAGTTAGTTTAAGAAAAACCTCAGGGAAAATTCCAGTGAATAAAGAAGTTGCAATCCAAAACAAAAATGTTTCTTGGTATACTCAGGATGTGAGAAAATATTTTTGCTCTATTCTAAAGCAGTAGTATACCCTGCAAAAACAAATAGATAGGTAGATAAATAAATGAAGATATGTGTGTGTAAAAATATTTTGAAAAACAACAAGTTTTGGATCCTAGTCTTATTCAGCTTCAATCTATTGTTTAATCCTAGGTTGTAATGAATTAACCTAAAGGTGCACTCTGTTATATAAAAGATCCAGAGGATGAAATTACATCAGTCTCTAATGAGGCCCTTTGAAATTCTAAACTAGTAAGTTAGCAGCCAAATTATTTTTCTTCTGTTAATGCTGATTGAGCAGTAAATACTAACTAAGAGAAAAAGCAAACAAACAAAGAAAAGTGCTTAACACCCTTGCTAGATCTGTTTTTTAAACCTAGCACTGGCTCAAGAGTGATTTCGGGCATTCCTGCAAATGAACAACAATTCAGTGAGCATTAGAAATGGTTGATATAAGTTTCCCAAATCTTAAGAAAACTACATATGAATATAGTTTTTTCTCAAAATTCAATGCAGAAGACCTTAAATTGAAGGTAATTTCAAACATGGGTCTATTCAATAATCATGAACTAAATATAACCTTGTAAAATGAGACTGAATAGGTTATTATGTATGGGAAAAAACCACATGTTTAGCACAACCACATTGTTCAGAATTTTTGGGTTTAATGATGGGAAATAGAAGAAAACAGATTATCTGGCTGTCCTGATGGGATCTATACTTGTGTTTAATTTATATTACTTGACATGGTGAGCACACATTAATAGAATAAACTAAAAATTTTTAATAGAAATAAAAATGTTAAAATTTTATTTTATTTTTTCCTGAAAGTGTGAGAGAAACTAGAAGAAAAGTGGAATATACAAGCTAAATATTCCAAGATTGGCTTTTAGAAAAACTGTGAAGTAGATAAATTATTTCTTCTCCACTCTACATCTTTCATTTGTTATCTGTCCTTTTTTATCGGACTTCCTGCTTTCCATATGCCCAGGGTTCTTTTGTGACCCCGAACTCTCCTATCATGGAAGAAATCCATTTATTAATTAATTATTTTCAGAAGGGAAATGCATTGTTAAAGAAGACTAAATCCTTATCCAGTCTGATGAAACTGCAAACATCACAATGAGCTCTAGTTCCAGAATGGATATCTTTACAATGCTACATTGACAGCCACTTACAGCTTTGGAAGGCCAATGCTGATATTAGGAATGTAATTATTTTGTCCACATTTATGGGCTTCTTTTTTTTTTTGACAAACTTTTAGACACATAAAACGATACATAGAACTTTCCCCTAAAGACAATGGATAGCATTATATTCTCTTTTATTTTTCTAATGGCTTGATGATAAAAGATAAGCTGTTAGGGCCAGTGAACTATTTCATGATTAAGGTAATATGAACTTTTTTGGTAAAATAGAATTTTTTTTCTTTTCTTCTTGCCTATCTTTTTATTCTTCTCTAATTACCTACCATGCATTAACAATAACCTCCCTTATTCTCCTCAATCTTCAAATCCCATCTTCTTGTACAACATCCACATTCTTAACTTCTACTACATTATTAATACAGGCTCAAGTTCTACTGCTAAATGTGTTGCAGGACTTGGGTTATTCACCAAAACTCTGGATGACCTCTCTGACCTGAGGTAGCTATTTGCTGGGCCAAAGAAAACAATAAATCCTTCCAACATGCATTATTATCTTTTCCTGTCATCTTAGCCAATCTGATGTGCGTAGTGGTATTTCAAAGTTGTCTTAATTTGCGTTTCTCTGATCAACAATGATTTGGAAAACTTTTACATATGACTAGAAATAGTTTCAATTTCTTTTTCAAAAATTGCTCATATCTTTTGACCATTTATCAATTGGAGAATGGATTGAATTCTTATAAATCTTTCTTATAGTCAATTCTCTATATATTTTGGAGATGAGGCTTTTATCAGAACTTTTAGCTGCAAAAATGGTTTCCCAGTTTATTGCTTCCCTTCTAATCCTGTCCCCATTAGTTTTATTTGTATAAAAACTTATTAACTTAATATAATAGAAATATTATATATTATACATATATAATATATATATATATATACATATATATATATATATATATATATTATTTCATGACCTCTAGTTCTTCTTTGGTCACAAATTCCTTCCTCCTCCACCTGTGAATTAATTTGACTTGGAACAAACCTAACTTGGTGAATAATTATTAAGGCTTCTCACACTTATCAGGTCTCATACTAATAATCTGTCATATTTATATAGCACTTGAAAGCTACTAAAGTTATTTATGTATTTTATTTCCTTGAGGACAAGTATTACTTTTCTCATTCTTACATATGAAGAAACTGAAGCTCATAAAAGTTAAGTGATTTGACCAGGGGGCATATAAATGGTAAATAGCTAAGGCAGAATTCAAATATATATTCTTGACTCAAAGTTCAATATTCCATCTGCTTTGTCATATCATAAAGCTGTTAGAATAGTAAAAATGAGAAAGTTGATAGATGTAAAAATACCTGGAGTTCAATCAGATATTTATTAATGCATCTGAATATTTCCTTCTAGACAATATGGAAAGTAGGGCAGTATATAGATTCAGAAGTGGTTAAATAGTCCCTAAAACTAGTGATTAATGGATTGGTATTAAAAGAAATATATAAACATCAACTAACATCATCATCAATATCATCACATCTCTAGATAGCACAGATATAGGTGGGAGTGTTAGTGTGATGAATGATAAAATCTGATTCTGAAAAGATCTTGACCCATTAAAATTATAGGCCTAAACTAATACAAATTTAAACTGGAAAATTACACCCTGTGCTTTAATTTTTTTAATTAAAAACATTTTAAAAATAAATAGAGCAAAGCCAAAAAAAGAAATAGAAAATAATTTATGTGAAAAATATCTGGAGGTTTTAATGTGCTTTAATCTTACTAGGCCAACAAATTGAAATGACAGCCAAAATTAACTAATTTAAGTTTAGGGTAGATCAATGGAAGCATAATAGTTGGAACAAGGAAATTAAGAGTCCCATTGTAATCTGGTCTGATCAGAATTGATCCCAAAGTATTACTTTACATGTAAAGAACCACATTTTAAAGTCATTGTCAAGTCATAATATGAAGAGAGGAGGGTAAACAAAATGTTAAACATCAAACTCTACCATTCAGGAATGGATTTAATAAACTGATAATATGAAGCCTGGAGAAGGGAATATTCTTTGGGAATGGGGGGTTGGGTGGTGGAAGAACCATCCTAACTACTCTTTAAGTATTTGAAGGATAGTCATAAGGAAAAAAGATTAAAGCTCATTTACTTGTCCCCAGAGAGAAAGGAGTAGTAATCAATGGAACTCAAAGACAGGAAGACAGATAAATTTTGGCTGGATATGAGGAAAAACTTCCTAACAGAATTATCTGGTAGTAGGATGAGCTGCCAAAAGGAACTATGGATTCACCATTACTAAGGATCTTGAGTGGAGATTGGGGCATTAAAGAGGAAGTTCCAATTTTGGTCTAGTCTGTAGTAGGTGATAATTCAAAGGTCCTTTTGACTCTGGGATTCTCTGACTCATCTTTTATGTTTGACAGTCCTTTATTAATGCTCTCTAGTTATGTATTGTGTATTTGCTACTTAACCACTATATTTTCACTTAACTATTATCACAAATGAAATTTAATATGTAAGGCACATCATAAACCTTAAAGAACTATAATCACATTTTATTATTGTTAATAGTGACTATTATTAGTAATATGTTTTTCATCTGTTTATTGTTTATATTTTTTCCTTCATTAGATTGTAAATTTGATCAAGGAAAGAACCATGTCATACTAACAGAACCTAGAAGAGTGATCCTGCAATGGTAACAAAGCAACAGAGAAGTCAATAAATATTTGTTGATAGGCTAAAATCCTTAGTCTGTAAGAATTCATGGATCTATTTGCACTAGAAAACTAAACCTAAAACTGAACACATTTTCAGGATCTGTATAACTACCTTATTCAGCGACCTATTTTCTCTGACAGAGATGAAACTAGCAATCACAGTTGAAGCTACCTATAAAATTATAAGCTTTCCAAAGCTTGTAATAAAATAAATCATGAATAGAACTGGGTGATTTCACTTTACTATTTTTCTTTGTCACAAGAAAAGGTTATGCTAAGGAAGATGAGGACAACTGCATCAATATGAAGACAAAAGACTTATACAGTTCCTTTTTATAACCTCATGAATATAGCAACATCATAATATAGCCAGAGACCCAAGTTGTATCAAACTGTTCCAATCACTGGTTTATTATAACTTAGACAAAGGTATTTATTACTCAGCCTGCAGATCTTTTTTTTTTTTTAAACTATGGTTGAAATGTCCTAATCGCTTTTGTTCTCCAATGTAGATCATAGTTATTTTTCTCTCTCCAAGATCCACAATCTTTAAAAAATACTTACTCTTTGTTTGACTATCCCAAGTTGAGCTATCATGTACATTTTATAAAACCAGTTATGCGTACAGTTGGAAAGCCACTGATTTAATTAGGATTATTATACTAAGGTTGAATAGAAAATATTTTCCACATAATCTAAACCCTTCACTAAGTGTAGCAATTGCCAGCTATCTTTTCAGTATTTTCAGTTTCTCAAGACCAATCATGCATGACAGAAACTGATTATATTTCTATCTGCACAACTTGTACTGAAGTTAGTTTACTTATATAGACAAGTTGACAGCATGAAATTAACTGAATGTACCAAAATCTGTGTTCAAGTTCAGGTTAAACCACTGGCTAGTTTTGTTAACTTGAGCAAGTCATAACCTCTGAACCTTAATCTATGTGTAAAAAGGTATAATAAAACTTTACTGATCTCACAGTTTTATGAGAATAAAATCTGATAAATGAAGTACTTTGAAACTATAAAAACTATATAGACTATTTGAAACTATATTTTATACCATATATGCAAAAATGTAGACCAGTTTCTTAAACTGTGGTTGATGATTCCATATGGGATTTAATAACTTAATATGAGAGTCATTAAATTATGATTTATTACCAATAATGTTTGATTTGTATACCTATTTCATATATCTATATATCAGGGGCCATGTAAAAATGTCTAATGAGAAAAGGGGTCATGAGTGGAAAAAGTTTAAGAAATCTTGGTTTAGAATATGATGTACAGTTATGTAGGGGGTAGGTTGGAATAAATACACAGGATAAAACTATATTCCCAAATTAAGAGTAGAAAATATGAAACCCACTTGGTAGCACCAAAACTATTGAACCATCCAAAGCTGTGGAAAATTCTCTGAAATAAACAGGTGTATTCATATTTCATCTGAGCTGAACTAAGTGTAAATCTCTCCTTATATGTGTGTTCCTGAGAACATGTTACATAATATATTTCACAGACCCAAAGGGATCACCATTCACTGGAAAAGTCTCTCCCTTGGTGATCTCATCTGCTTTCTAGAGTTCAAAAATATCTCTATTTTTACCGCTTAAAAATCTATAATCAATTCTCATACCACAATATCTACAGTTGTTTGATTGATATTGCCACCTAAACATCCTACAGACACCTTAAATAAACCCATCAAAACCTGAATTAATCATCTTCCCCTTAAAACTTCTACTTCTTCCATTTATCCTAATAATAATATGAGGTTCCATTTATATAAGACTTGTAAAGCTCTTCAAATCCACTTTCAACTTTGATAATAGCCCTATGAGGTAGATATGAAGTACCTTGACCATGGCGACATAATCAGTACCAGAGTTAAAGTTCAAGTACAGATGTCCTGGTTCCAAAGCTCATGATCTTTCCACTAAATGTCACTTTTTGTGGAGGCCAACATTATCCTCTTAGTCATCCAGATTCATAACTTTGGAATCATCTTTGACTCTTTCATTTCTATCACTATCACCACTCTATACCTAATAAGTAAGTTGCTAAATTCTGTTAATTCTATCTCTATATTATTTCTTGAACCATACCCTTCTCTGCATGTACATTTCCTTCACTTCAAGGGATGATTTTATTAGCTCTCACCATACTCTAATAGTTCTTTCATGGCTTTTCCCAGTTCCAATGTTCCCAAACAGCTACCAAAATTATCTTGTTATCTGTCCATGCATGCTTCAAAATCTCCAATGTCTCTCTCCTGACTCAAGGATAAGATATAAACTTCATAGGTTGGCATTTAATACCTTTCCCCAAAAAAGGCACAGTTCCTTTTCTTGTTTCTAATTATTTCTCTTCGTGTTGTTTCAATATAACTAAACTGTGAATTTCTCCAAATCCAATGTTGACCTCCTGTTCCCTACACCTGAAATCCATCCCTTCCTCATGTTTGTCTTGCAAAATCCCTCTCTTACTTCAAGATTCATTTCAGAGAGCAGCCTTCCCTGATCCTACTACTTATTCATATTCTGTCCTTTCTCAAGTACCCTAGAATATTCTGCCTGATTTTTTCTTCCCTTTTCCTCTTCATATTTTTGCATTATATTTACATGTCTATATGTTCCAATCTTATCACACTCCTTCTCTATCCTTCCAATAAAAAAATGAGATCCTTGAGGGCAGAGGGTTATTTTTCTTTGTATCACCCATGCCTACAAGGTACCTTGCAGATGTCAAGAGATTAATAAATCTCTTATTATTAAATGCTGCCATAAGTCACATAATAATCAGGAAAAATAATGTAATATGTTTTTCTAAGTTCACAACTATTTTTTTCTGAGCTGAACTAAGTGTAAATCTATAGGGGTTGTAAAGAAGACAAAAAAAATTAAATCATAATCAGAAAGGATCTTAGACAACATCAAGTCTAACCCTCCCAACCACCACAGCATTTTAATGAATGTAGAAACTGAGTATCCAAGAGGTAAAGTGACTTTGTAACAAGATATAGAGGAAATAGTCAAGTCCAGGACTTTTGATGTCAACTCCTTTTATACTGTACCACACTGTTCCTCCCAATGAATGAAGAGTTAGAGACTATAAAGCCCAAAGGTTTTACTCAGTTTTTCTTGAAAATAAAAAAAAAATAGAAATACATGTATCAAAAAAATTTAGAATTCATTAAGCATCTATTATGTGTTAGGCACCGTGATAAATTCTAAAGATATTAAGACAGAAACAGAATAGAGAAGATTTCTTTGTTTTCCTGACTATTAAACTAATAGTATACTCAATCATTTCCTATTATAATCATTGTTATTAGGCCTAATGCAAATGAACAACTCTTCCCATAAACTCTGGGAGAAAGTATACTAAAATCATACAAGGCCTCATGTGACTCCATGACTGAAATATACTCCCTCCCTCTTTTTGACTTGTCAAAATCTTTCTTTTCATTAAACATTTGCTCCATTTTCTATCATTTTCAAGAAGATTTCCATGATTTTCTTAAATGAAAATATAAAATCTCTCCTCAGTTTTCCTACAGTGCTGCCTGGATCTATACCACTATTTTATGCTATTGTTATTTATTATTATTATTAATTGATAAATTAATTAATAAATTAACTAATTGAAAAACATTTATTTAAAATGTCTGATGTATGTGTTGGTAAAATAAACAGCAAAATTTCAGAGACCCTAGCCTTAAGATTATTAGTTCACATTAAAATAGGAGATATATACAGGAAAATAGTAGCCAGGTTATAAATGTTATAGTTTGAAAATTTATAGGGATAGCAAATATAACCACAGGGTAGTAATTAGACATGACCTTTTCAGGAAGAATAACAGAGTTGATTTGATTATAGTTAAAGAAATGAAAGAAGAAGGTAGTAGATAAATATCATGGTAGTTGATGAGGAGTCTAACAGGAAAGTGAAACTTGGCTAGAGGCTTAAACTAAGTACTTTGGGAGAGATGGGGCAGAAATAATGTCCTTTTTAACCTGGTATCTCACTTCAGAATTTTAACCTCAGACTGATTCTTTGCATATAGCTTTTAATAGAAATTCTGTAATACAGGACAGTAAATTCTTAATATTTTGAAGTTAACTCAAAATCTCAATAAATGATACCATGCTAATGAATTTTACTAAATAAACTGTTTTAAATAAATTGTGTTACATATGCCTTTTGCATGCATTATTACATATGAACTTACTTTGAATTACAATTTATTTATTAACTCCATCATTTTGTCATAACTGGGAAAAATAAAAAGGACCCTTTCTTAAAACATGTTTCCACTTAGTTTTTCTTTTTCATCCACTTACCCAGAGCTCTTCAACAGTTTTTTTAAGAGTTTTATTGATGATCCTTTAAATATTTTATTAAAATGTTTTGTACAAACATTTACAGGTTACTTCCACTTTTGGAAAGGTCTCTTGTAAAAAATTAAAACATTTAATAAAACTAATAATATAATGACCTAATCTGAAAGTGCATGCCACATTTCACATATGTAACATCCTTCCCCAATGTGCTCTTAAAAATTATCAGAAATCTCTCTCACTCTACTACTTTTTTTTTTGTAATTATGAATCTCACTCACAAGACCCTGTATTGCTTTGGAGCTTAACAGCAAAAAGTGAAATGTCATTGGCAAAGAAAATATCTAGAAGACCCTACCAAATATAGAAAATTTGTTTTATTTTGTACTCTATCCTTGACTACTTGTGTGACAATAGCAAACATATTCAACTTTCTGAAGGTGGTCAAGATGGTCATCATATGATCTGTGAATACTCAAAAAAAAAAAAGAATGAGACCATAAAAGACTGGAAATTTAGGTATGTAAATATTGAACAATTTTAATAATCAACAGCAGTCCCGTCATAATCTTGCTAATCTCAACTGAGTTAGAAATCCAATCATGTATTAAATTTCCAGCCTTTCAATAAACTCTGTAATATACTATGTAAACATGAAAAGTAGATGATAATATTAAAGTGATAAGAGAGCTCACCAGCACAATTTCATAAGGAACAGAAGAAAGGTGTGCTAGTAAAAGAACTTTCCAGTATTTCCTTCACCTCTATCCCTTTCAAATCAGAGGAAAGACCCATAGAGGTCTGATTTCTAAAGCTTTACCAGAATTATCCTAATCACAAGAGACAATTCCTCATGTCTATTATATACTGTAGTACATAGTTATAAATATGTAGTATAGAAAGATAGATAGATAGATAGATAGATAGATAGATAGATAGATAGATAGATAGATAGATAGATAGATGTAGTATATAGTTATTATGGCTATGTATCTATTTTTAATTACCATATATATGTATATATGTATATATATGTGTGTGTGTGTGTATGTATATATATATATAGTCCTTTTCCAATCTGTTTGTGCTTTGATTTGAATGAACAAACTATCTTAAAAATAGTGAGTTTTCCCCCTATTGCTGACAAAATCTTATGATAGTTTTTAGAGGAAAGCATAAGGGAAGACTTTCTCTTTATAAATTATTCTCACTCATATTCATCCCTAACTCTGAGGGTTTTCTTAAGGAATTGACTCATAAGCCCAAGATATTTTCTTGAGGTGAATTTCCCATATGCTTTTGAAATTACTGATAGGATGATTCAATTTATAACTGATTATCCAAGTGATTATCCAAGGTTACATTCATTTGTATAAATCAAAATAAAGAACATTAAAGTTTTGCTGCTGACAGTGCAACTACTCCTGTATTTTAATAAAGTAATGTTGGATAGATACAGATATGGGGCAGCTGTCATGACACACAGATCCTAATATACCATTCCAAAGAACAAATTGGTGCTGACTTACAATTTCTGTGTTAGACTTCAAAACTACTCCATTATTAAAGAAGATGAATGGGAAATGTAAATAACAGCAGTTTGTTGCAGAAATTCCAAGCTGAACAAGGAATCAGAATATTTTTCTTTGCAAAAAATTAGAAACTACTAGACAAATAAAACTAATACATTGTCAAAAAAAACTTCTCAGATGAAATATGATCCTGGAAATTTAGAAAAAATATCAACTTTTTGAATCATCATTATATAAGTAAATGTAATGTCAAATTTTTGAATCATCATTCTAATAAGTAATCTGCCATCTTGTCCTGTCTCAAAGTTTCACAACCCAAAAATGGCACATGTAATAATCACAAATAAATGTAATATGTTAAAACTCAGTTATTAGCCATGGTATTTTCTTGAATGCTCATTGTTCTTCTGAATAAGGCTTTATAATTTTGTGAATTACAAATGAGTATTCAAATAAGCTTTCCATAAGAGGAGGCAAATAGAATGTGGATGACAGTAATCAAAAATAATATACAGCACTGCAATAGTAAATAATTCTGCTAATTATAATCATGGCATCTACATATGTGTGTACACACTAAAATATGGATGTGATAAAAACAAATATCTCTTCTCACTTTAATACACAGCAAGATTTTTTGTCCCATTTATAGAAACTTAAAAAAAATAATTTGGACTTACTGATTGTTCATTTAAATCCTGTGAGTCTTCCATGTGGTTTTATCACTTTTCTTTTCCCTCTCAAGTAGAAGTCACTTTCCTTTTAACTTAAGAATGGAATTTCTAAAAGAGAAACAAAAAAAGAAAAGTTATTTTCCTTAACCTGACCCTTAATTCTTTCCTAAAATTTTCCCATTTGTCTCAATATGTGAAATGTTAATAGAGAAACTTTTAAATAAAATACAATACCTGAAAAATAACAATTATGAAAATAAAGCCAAGTGATTTAAAATTCTTGATGACACTAGAACCAATGGGAATGACAATGTATTTAGAGCTAGGTGGAATCTCAGAAGTCATTTTATAGATGAAGAAACTAAAGCCCATAGAAGTTAAATGGTTCAGACCTGCCAGGGAATCCCATGAGTAGAGAAATGTTACCACTTGAGGTAGAAAGAGATGGGGGTTCAAAGAAAAGTTCAAAGAGAATCAAATATAAACTGAAATATCACAGGATGGGTATGTACTAGGATATCTCTATGGAATGACATAATCAAGTGAGAGAAAGAAAAGCAATTAGTGGAACAATGAATCAGAGCTAAAGATTGTACTGATGAGGAAATCAAAATTCAAGGAATAATGAAGGGTTATATATGTCAGTGTTACTCCTATTACTTGATAGCATGCTTTTTTGTCTATCTCTTGTGTATCAACAAAATCATTGATGAACTCTGCCAATCTTCCTCCTGGTTTGACACCTTCCCTGGCCTGTGGGATAATATTTTCTCCCTAACTCTAGATCCTCTCTTAGGCTGCAGAGAAATAAACTGATTGATAGCATTAGTGGGAAGCCTCTAAAACAGTGTAGGCTAACTCATTAACTATATGTTTGGGACTATAACATGCAGATACACTAGAAACAGACCTTTTACCTTCATCATTCAAAGAAATCCCAAACCATACACTATTTCTTCCCATTTACAATCAATTGTGTGCGAAAATTGTGAGATGAGTAATTTGGATTAAAAATGAACCTATCAAAAAAATTTTTTAATTAATCCGTCCAAACAAAATCTGGTCATACAAAAAACTGCATTGGAACAAGAGGGTTAATAGAATTATTTAATAATAGAAAAAAAAATTTGCAACCAACCATTTCTAGAAGTTTCTGTATAAATCTTTTGGAGCAGAAGTTATGGAAGAATATCCACATCTAGTCTTTCATGATCAAGATATGGTTAGAGGTGATACTTTAGCTGTATGCAAGATATAGTGTAAGTCAGTTTGAATTGTATCAAAATATTTTAGGCAAGTTACTTACTATTGGAATTGCTGTATGTGGATGCATACCAAAGAAAAATAAACAAAAAACCCCAAAACTATAATAAGTAGAAATCATAGTTAACATAAAAGATTATGGGGACAGCTAGATGGCACAGTGGAAAGAGCACTGACCCTAAAATCAGGAGGACCTGACTTGAAATCAAACCTCAAACTCTGACTCACTCTGTGACCCTGGGAAAATCACTTAACTCTAATTGCAAGAAGAAGAAGTTCTAGGCATATAAGTGAACTAATTTATACTAAAATTTCTTAGTGAATAACATCCAGTCATCTTGATGATAGGAATCATAATTAGGAATTCATCTTGAAAATAGTATTCCTGGGCTTAGTTTGCATAGTTTGAATATTAGTTGGAGAGTGGTATTTAAGAAAATATATATTTAACCAAAAGTTTATTTGCTTTTTGAATAGAAAAGCTTACAGAATGAAAGGATTTCAACTCTCCAATCTTGTTTTTGATATTTGAAGTGCTACATCAGCCTATCTTTTGATTGGAGAAGGATACAAGGTCAAGGCCTAAGACTTGAGAAAAAATAATATTCTTTCTTTTAAAAGTACATTTGGCTAGTCTTTAATAAGTCCCAGACTTTGAGACTTGGCATCACAGTATGGAGGGGGCAAATAAGAAGCAAAAATGAAAGTTAAGCCAGGCATAAGTCAGATCACTGAGTCTGAACTATAGAATATATATGTAATTGTATGAATCATATTTCATGTCAGAGTTCCCTTTCCATTAAAAGCACTGAGATATGTTTCACATATTTAAAGTAGAGAAACTGACCCCCATATAAGCTAGTTTATTGTGCAATGAACTTAGCTCCAGGAACCTGATTGAATAGATCTATTCAGTGACAAGTCTAGGTACAAATTGTGGTCTTATGGGGTGAGAGTAAGGTGGAAAGAAGAAGCTCAAAAGATGGAGTTCAACTGGTGCCCCTAACTTTTTGATTAGAGAAAGATCTTATCAACTTTGAAGGGCATTAGACATCTGCATCTTCCAATCAATATTCTTAAATCAATTATTTAAAAAGGGGTGGCTCTCATCTCCCCCATAATTATTCTAAACAAAATCTCCAGATAAGATGATGGCAGGGTCTGCATCATTGGGAGCCAAGGACTGATTGGACTCCAGCTTTATAAAAAGCCCAGGTAGGAGACTAGTATATATCATGCTTAAGGGGAACTTCTTGGTTATTCCACAATGAGAGAAATATATTTTTAAAAAAGAGAAAGAGAAAAGAAAGGAAGGAAGGAAGGAAGGAAGGAAGGACAGAGAGCAGGGGGAGGAAGGGAGGGAGGGAATGAAGAAAAAAACTACTTAAGTCTGGCTAATTAAATAATTCTCAGATGATAATTTTGGAGTTGGGGGAGTACAGGAATTGGGGTTGGGCCAATGTCAGAGAATCACTGCTGACCCTGACCTACAATTTAATAGGTTTAGTTAGCCCAATTCTGGGGCAGTGACTCATCTGTGAGAATGTAAATTCAGATAATACCTTACAATTTATATAAGCTATATTTTGATTGTCTCACTATAAGTAGGAATCAGCTTAAAACTTTGCAAGGGATTCAATGACTATTTGGCAAGTTCTTCTATGTTCTTTTCTGACCTGGGAGCATTCACAATTTAACAAAATATGAAAGTGAGAATGAATTAATAGCAGATAATTTCAAGTTATCTTAAAAAGACACTAAAACATGTTAATTACATTATTTTCCACCATAACTGGAAATAGTCATTTCCATTGATAATAATTCAGGAAGTTATGCCAATAAATCTCCTACTACATTTCAGTTTTAGGGACCTAGAATAAGGCTTCTTAAATTTTTTTCACCTGTGACCCCTTTTTGCCCCCCAAATTTTTATGCAACCTTGGGAACATAGGCATATAAATTAGACATACAATTTAAACAATTATTGATAAATCATAAACCACAATTCCCACATTCAGTTTTGCAACCTCATGTGGAGTCACAATCCCACAGTTTAAAAAGCTTTGGCATAGAGAACAATCCTTATCTTATGTGATGAGGGCATAATCAGTGTAGGAATTAGAAGAAACTCTGCAGAACTCTTAGAAATACTTATATTAAATCCTATAGCCTGACAATGTCATATATTTCTGCTTATTTTCTGAGATTATTTGGTCCACCAGTCCTGCCTTTACTATGTAGATAACATTTTATCTTCCTGCCAGTTCTGCCAACAGTCCTGTGATCTCCTGATTCCTACATATTCTATATGGTGTTTCCAGAACAAAAACTTCTTATGATCTTTCCTTGGACTGTAATAATTTGGAATAATTTTATTCTTTGTCTGGTCCCAGTTAAGTTCTCAAATGAGGTAATATATATAAAACATTCTATAAGCCTTAAAGTGTTATATAATATCAACTATTACTACTATTAATGCTAATATTAATCAATATTATATTACAATTAATAATTATAACACTAATAGTGTGCATAGTTATTGTCATTTTTCAGTTATATCCAGCTCTACAGAATTCCATTTTGGTTTTTTTGGCAAAGATACTGGAGTAGTTTGCCTTCTCTAGTTCATTTTACAGTTGAGGAAACTGAGACAGAGTTAAGTAATTTGCCCAGAATCATGTAGCAAGTAAGATTTAAACTCATAAAGATGAGTCTTCTGACTGTAAGTAAGGCCAATCCCTAACAACCTAGTTGACCTTATTATAAGTGCATTTTATATCACAATACACCAATATGCACAATTCTTATACCAAACATATATTAATTAAAAGTTTTTCCCATGTATACCTATATGGTATGCAAAAAGAATATGTATTTTAAAAACAAAGGCATCTCATAACATTGGGAAACAAGAGATGCCTTTTCAAAAAGACTATTATTTTATAGTTATTATAGCTATTGTTAACAATGAATCATAACAATAGTTATAGTTGTATATACTATGCAATGAGGTATAATAAATAATTATTAAAATAGAACTTAATTAGAAAGAAGGCTGTGTATATTTGGATTACAAAAAAGATTGTCTTTTTCAACTAGCAGTTCAGTATTCTATGCCAATTTTGAAAATATATGTAATAGTGTCCTATGTTATTATGTATTGTTTTCCTTAAAATTTTAGTGTTTTTTTTTATTTAACCATTTTGTGGTTAAGGTCAATTTTTTTTCTCTGCTAAATATGTTAATGTACTAAAATATTATGAGTTCAATGATTTTACATTATAGAACAAAGTTAAACTTCCTAGATTAATTGCAAACAGAATATTGTTTTACATCATAATTATAAAATGGTTGCTAAAATATATTCTTCAATGTTTGGCTTTCTAAGGAGAAAAAAAAAAGTACCTCTATAGTCAGCAATCAGTGAATGGCAGTGCTATTTCCTAGTAAAGATATAAAATTGAGGAATAACTTGCCACATACTTTGTTATAAAATAGTAGCCCATTTTTTTTATTAATCTAGTAAGTAGGCAATCAAAATGAATTTAAAATAGGGATAACTATTACTTTCACTTGTTCGAAATCTTAAGAAAAAGGTTTTCCATTATTGTTCAAATTTGCCAACCTACAGAAAATCAGTAAATCTTTTAGATTCCTTGATTACTGCCTAGGTAGTAGGCTTCAAACTCAGAAAATCCTCAGCATTAAGAATGGTAAGAGAATTGAGGTAAGAGCACATCAAAATTTAAATATTTGCAATTCCAGCAAATTCAACCTTTAAGATGGAAATCAAATCTTTCTTTTTTTTTTAACAACAAAATGGATGTACTTCATATTAGTTCATCCATGCCAGTAATAAATAATACTAATAATAATAACTAACTTTTCTATATTATTTATGGTTTTTCCAAGAATTTTCACTACTTTAAATATATTATTGACCCAATAAGATAACTCACACAAAGCTGTAATGGAAATACTCTTATTAAAATCATTTTGCAGATTAAAAAACTGAGTTTGTAAGAGTTTAAATGAGTTGTCTATGATCACATGGAGAGTAAATATATATACAATAAAATTAAAATAGGATAGAAGGCAAATAGACATGCAAGAAAAAAAGTAGTCAGATCCATGAAGCCAAAATGACGTGAGATTGCTAGTAAAGATTTGCAAATGAATTGAGACCTTGGTTTCCATTACTTCTGGTCTCCTAGTAATTAAACAGAACTCCTCTTCAACTTTATCATAATTCGAAGATACAACATTATATTGAGAGAATGGTAGTATAATACGGAATGCTACTTAAGATTTATAAGCAGAAAGAACCTTAGAACTTATGTAGGTATCACTTTCATTTTATAAACAAATTAAGAGGTTAATAGACTGGAGTAAGTAGAAAGAAGAATAAGAATTTGAACCCAATCCTTTGATTCCAATCCAAGTATTCTTTGTGTTACAGCATGGTTCCTGCTAAATTTTATGAGTTTCTTACATGGTGGATCATAATGTCCATGTACTTTTCTCTTACATTAGGATAATATAATTTCAATTTAAAGCTTCAACTTAAAATTTTTTTTGAATAAGTCTTAAGGTACTATGCTGAAGATGAAATTGAACATGAATTGAACATGAATCATTAAAGTCATTTTAATCAAATTTAAGCTCTGTCTCTGTCTCTGTCTCTCCCTTCTTCTCCCTCTCCCTCCTCTTTCTCTCTTAATATAACATATAATGTATATATATACATATTATATACACATACACACACACATATATATATTATATGTGTATATACATGTTATATACACATACACATACACATACATATACATATACATAAAGGTACTATGTAACCTTGGGAAATAAGATGTCTTCCTAAAAAGCCCAATTATAATTTCTATTAAAAATGACAGTAGTGATTATCGAAAGGTCATTTGAGTACACCTAAATTTAAAAAAAAAAAATATATATATATATATATATGTATATATATATATATATATTTAAAAATATCTATTCTAATGTTAAAAAGAAGATAACTGGAATTTTATAGAAAAATGCAATGTCATAACTTGTGATTTCCCCAAAATCTTAACCATTATTTGCCAAGTATAGTCATAAATAAACCAAGAAAAGTCTTTCTTCCTCATATTACTTCCCCCTTCCCTATTCCTTTCCCCAATTCCACTGTCCTTCAATTCTCATTAATGAAGTTGGGAAGCTAGGCCAGGCACTTTTTGGTTCCAACCATTAGGCAGCAATTCCAAGGAACAAAGCCAAAGGTGAGGGCAAAGATTACCCATCTCCAATTCTAGAGCCAACTATTCAGAGAGGCAGAGATAGGCATTCTTTGACTGTGCACCTGACTCTGTACCCTGACAGTGTCAAAGGAACACTGCCAATGGAGCCACAATGAATACAAAGGAGCACCTGACCTGACTTCATACATCCCAATGGGGCCAAAGTGTTCTTTCATTAGTAACAAAATAGTGAGTTATTTTTGAAACCCAATTACAAAGAAATAAATTAGATACTGTAGTATTTTATTACTCCTGAAACTCCTAAGCTTAACGTCAATATAAGAATTTTCATTTCTTGTTGATACTTAGATAACTTTAGATCTCTTGGTACTAAAAACTGCTTGGTTTATAAATGATATAATGTCCATTACAATGTCCAATCTAGAAAAGTAACTTTTTGATCATATTTTCTCTATTTCATTTTAGTCTATGTATATGTATGTAAATATGTGCATATATAATATGTATATACACACATATATTATATGTTATATTAAGAGAAAGGAGGAGAGGGAGAAGGAAAGAGAGAGAGAGAGAGAGAAAGAGAGAGAAAGGAAGAAAGAAAAGTATTATACTAAAAAAAATACAGAGAATGATAAATCTGGACTCTTTTTAGTTCCTCTTTAGCCAGAATAAATTTAGTTAACCTTTGTATGAATCAGGTGGTCTAATCAAATTTATTGTTATTCCTATGCTCAGATAGTCCCTATGACCTGTGGAGTTCTAATTGCTATTATTTTATTATTATTAATAATAATAATGTTATTTCCCATTTTGAGATTCTGTGTACAATGAAATGCTTTGTTGTATTTACCTTGCTTCCCCATAACATGGCAAATTACCCAGTCTTTTCCGAGAAGGATGTCTAAATCTTGGAGACCAATGGTAACCTAGGAACCATTTTTGAAAATGAATATATGGTTGTGTTTATTAACAACACATACCTGACTATTTTATGCCACTCCCAAGTAAAATACCTTTAAGAATTTAAGAACAGCTTATGGCATTTTGCATCCTTACTCTTTATATCCTCAGAAATACTCTGTTTTTAATACTCCATTTTTGTCTTATATATTTAAATCATGAAATAATCCCATTACTTTCTTCAGGAAATATTCATTTATTCATTCCACATATGCAAAAAGTATGGGGGAACTCAAAAAACATTTGTTAAACACCTGTTAAACAGCTTTGCTGCCAAGCTCTGGAAGAAACACCATATATTGTCACTGTAAGTGATTGCAAGAGGGAATAGTCACAAAAACCAATAGCTGTAATTTACAGATAACATATACAATATTACATTAGAAGAATATTAGGGATATAAGGGATATGTGACACAATTCATAAGAATGTAGACTTGGAATCAGGAAGACTAGATTTATACATTGCCTTAAGTACTTAGTACTTATGTGATTCAGAGCAAGACATTTAACTTTTTTTATCCTCAGTTTCCTTATCTGAAGTGGTGTTAATCATTACATATTTTTAGTACTGTTAAGACTATTGAGAAAATATATGCAAAACACTTTGTAACCTTATAGTTCTAAATTTTTGCTACTGCTGTTATTTTTTTATAAAACAGAGTGGTATGTCAAGTACAAGAAGATCACCACAAACTCATGAGATCAGAGAAAATTTCATGAAGAAGGAAATAATATTTGGGTTCCACTTCTAAAAGGAGGTAAGAAATAGCAAAAGAACAAGCAGAATAGGTAGTGGGTTTTCTGTTTCATTCTAGTCTATTAGGAATAAAACTAAATTTTTTAATCATTTAACACCACATTTTTAAACTTTTAAAAATTTCTATTAAAGTTTTTTTTTTATTTTTCAAAACATATGCATAGACAATTCTTCAACATTAGTCCTTGCCAAACCTTGTGTTCCAATTTCTCCCTTCTCCCATGCCCTCCCCTAAATAGCAAGTAGTCCAATATATGTTAAACATGATAGAAATAAATGTTAAATCCAATATTGCATACATATTTATATAATTATTGTGCCACACAAGAAAAAAATAAAGCAAAATAAAATGCAAGAAAACATAAAAAAGGAGTAACAGCACATTTTTGAAAGAAAAAACAACAAATGCCAAATTAGATTTCAATTATGAGTAAAATTGTCAAAACCATTGCAAATTGTTGGAGATTAAATAACTAACTTATAATATGGTGTCTACCCATAGTTGAATTCTTAAGGAAGGTTTTAGTCTCTACTTATACTACATAACACGAGTCTGAGGCTGGTGTTTTTCAGTAGCTATGTACAAATGAAGTCAGGGTCAGGTGGAATGCCCTTGTGAACTAGTTAGCTTTCTCTATTCCACAGTCCTACCCTGCATCTCTAATCCCAGCCAGCACTCTTACATGCCATTAGTCACAGCAGAGATGGGAATGAATCAGCAAAAATCTGTCACTACTGGAAAATCTAATGAAAGTGAATGTGGCATTGACAATGAGGTCAATGGCATCATCTTGGTGTGTTAGTATTTTGAGACAATATTCAATGACATTTTAAAGATCAGTGAGATATTGGGTACAAAAACCAAATAGGTTAACTAATTCAGATAAGCAAGTATTTATAAATGTATAAGGCAATGTATGGTACAGTTTATATTTTATATATATATATATATATATATATATATATATATATATATTTATACATATATATATATATATATATATATATATATATATATATATATATATAAAAGTCTCTGACCTCAAGAAGCTTAGCTTACCTTCTAGATTACAATGGAGAATACAATACACACACACAAACACCCCACACACACACACTCATTCACTCACAGACTTACATACTCATAATACAAGAAAAACTAAGGAAGAAAGGGGAAGGGTTTGGCAGTATAGATATCATAGAAAGTTTCACAGAGGAGATAGCACCTGAACTGTATGGAATCAACTGGGTCTTCATTACATGTCCAAACTAGTAAATGTAAGTATGTAGATAGTTATCTTCCTTCTCTGACATTATATTGCATTTTTTATCTAGATCTTTGCCTAACTTGAAGGCAAGAATCCTACTGGTTAGAGAGGAACAGCCAAAATAAGTGGAATAAGAAAGAAACTACATAGCACACAGACCAAGAGTTAGAATATCATCAAACAATTTTACAATAGGAAACTGACACCTAGAGAGATTAAGTTGCTTGATTAGGGCTACATAGCAAATAAATATCTGAGAATTAGAACATCATTCCCTACTATGCTTTGGAGTACTGAGAGTTACTATTAACTTATAGGTCAAATATTATTATATTTGGTGGTAGCTAGATGACACAGTGGATAGAGTGCCATATCTGGATTCAGGAAGACATGAGTTAAAATTCAGCATCAAATACTTATTATCTGTGTGACCGTGGGCTATTTATTTAACCTCTCTTTCCCTCAGTTTTCTCACTATAAAATGGGAATAATAGTAGCACCTACATCCCAGGATTATTGTAAAGGTTAATAAGAAAGCAATTGTAAGGCACTTAGTACAGTGCCTGGCACATAATAAATGCTATAAATATTAGCAATTACTGTTGTTATTGTCATTGTTGTTATAATCATATCAGGATCCATCTGATCACTTTTATTGTTGTACTATAATCTTGTTATAGCAAGTATCACTTGAGAGGAAAATATCCGTGGTTTGTGAGAATAGTAGATTGACATTTCAGAAAAGCAGATTTCAATTCATTAAAAAAATACTTAACAATGCAAAGGCAGAAGTGGCTGTGTTATAGGTAGTGGCTCCCTTTTAGTGAGGTCAATGGGAAGTGAGATAGCTATTTTTCAGGGATATTATGGATGAGATTCTTAGTGAGATGTAAACCCTAC
Source organism: Sminthopsis crassicaudata (assembly GCF_048593235.1). Classification (NCBI taxonomy): domain Eukaryota; kingdom Metazoa; phylum Chordata; class Mammalia; order Dasyuromorphia; family Dasyuridae; genus Sminthopsis; species Sminthopsis crassicaudata. Next base: position 164,348,187 of record NC_133620.1, read on the forward strand.
TTTTGTTTAAACTAAACTTTTTCCAGCAGAATTCAACCTAGAAAGACCTCAAGGAGAGAGTTCTTCTCCCTTTTCTTCAAAAGGGAATCATGAAGTACATTCTAGAAAGCTATTATTAGCATCCTCCTCCATTGCATAATACAGGCAAGGAAAAGGAAGAGTCATATGTAAGGGCTCATTTGATATTTGCTTTTGTCTTTTTTCTTTGTACTGATTATTAAAACAACTAATGAGAATTATGGAAAATTTAAAGATCTAGGCATAACTTGGAGAATTTGCAGTTTATCTCCCTCCTTAGTTACTTGAACAGGATAGACTTTTTTTAGACAACACTGAGCACATTAAAAATTTATTATTAATTCAATTTATAATTTTCATGTAATTAATTCAGGATATATATGCATGTATCTGTATATATACATAGATACACACATATATTCATGTTTATCTTACAGTTATACATATGTATATACTTGCACATATATAAATGTGTATTTTCAGAATTTAAAATTCTTCATATAAAGACATATGTAAATATATTTTCAAATTCATGAGTTTATGTTATTTTGAACATAGGTAAAACATAATATTTGAATCTAAAAATCAACTTCTAAAAAGAATAGATACATTTTTAGATATCAAATATATCTTAATAAATTTTATTTTGATAAACAATGTTAAAACAAAACATTACCAGCAAACATGTTGATAGGCAACCACCCTATTTATTAAATCCTTCCTCTTTTGGGAATCTATTCTTCAGTTGTTTAACCATTAAGTCTATCAGGAAGATCTTCTATTTAACCTAAATTCATCACACTCTATTACCTCTTTTTCAGTCTTTACTGGAAATGAAAATTAGGTACTTATGACCTGCTGTAATAATAACTTTTATAATTGTGAGAAATAACATTAGCTTTCACACCTAGTTTTTTCAGGGGATTTTATTTCAGTCAATTCCTCCAATCAATTTTTATAATTTCTTTACTCATCTATTTCTATCTTGAAGATATAGTTTTATCAGGTGTCAAATGTCCTGGATTTCTCCCCCCTTGAGGACCTGGATTCTAATCCTAACTCTCCCACTTGGGTCCTCTGTGCCTTGGGAAAGAAACATCAACTTTGTGGGGTTAGTTTCTTCATCTCTACCAATGAATGGGTCCAACTAAATGCTCTTCAAGATCAATTTCCTATAAACTTCTTGAAAACTCCCTATTTTGTCATTTTGAGAGCTCAGAATTGAACTCAGCATTTTTTCCTTTACATCACATTTCCTGAGTAATCACTGACTGAGTGGCACTAGACTGAATCTCAATCAGAGGGACAGAAACTAAATTTGTAATTTCATTAATTTAGGTATATCTCAAATGAAGCAACTTGCCCCTACCAATGCTAATTGGCATTTTAAATCTTAGAAAATTGCCTAGAGCACTAACAGACTAAATGACTTACCCAGGGTCACAATTACAGTGTATATATTTAAATATCTATAACAGTATATCAACCTAGGTTTTCCTGATACCAAAGCCAGCTCATCATGCACTTACAATGCTGCCAAAATGTGATGAGTATTTTGTAATCAGAGTCTGTAAGAATTTTTCTTATCATAATGAAAATACTACTAGATGATTCCTATATTCTATTGTTTCTGAAGCTGAAGATTTTTCTTTAGATAATTGCTGCCAATTAAGATTATCATATAATTTAATGTCATGGTTAGTTAGTATTTCATTCATATTCAAATAATTTATTTTCCTTCCATTAATTTATTTTAAATTTTATTCAGTTTACTTTTGAGCACTGCAGCCTAGAAAGATATATTGAAATGTTGTCTACTCATATGATAGTTAATCGTTTTATTTATCATGTACAAATTTAATGAAATGCTTCCAATTATAGGATTGTTTAAACAGGACAATTTGTAATATAAGTGTTCTAAGTTGTTTTCTCTCCTACCTCCAAACATGTATGATATGTACTTTATGACAAATAATTTTTATCTTTTTAATGAACCTTGGATTCCTTTAACTTTGGATATGCACCAAGACTCAGTTTTTTGCCTTCTGGTTCCTTTTTGCCCTCTCACCATGAAAGAGTTTATCCATTTTCATGCCTTTATGAAAGGCCATTTTCATGGTCTTTAATAATTTCCAAATCTGTATTCTCATCTGAGCTCCAATTTTCATATCCATAATTGCCCAGTGGACATTCTCATTTGGATGTTTTCCATCATCTCAAACTCAACAAATTCCACACTACAATCACAATCCCTCTAAAATAAAACAAAACAAAACCAACTTCCCCTTCTAACTTTCTTATGCCCATAAATGTCATTATCATTTTTCTACTCATAAAGATTTGCAAGCTTTTAATTACCTTTAACTTGGTCTTTGCTAGTATCCCTTATATCCAGTCAATGTCTATTCCTTTATTTTTCCTTTTCATTTTCTCATATCTACTCTTGTTTTTCCATTCTTAGTCATCTTCCTAATGGGCCTTATAATCGAAGAGTTATTAGTCTCAGTTCTATCTTGTATGCTAATACATGACTAATTTGCCTTAAATACATTTTTGTCACATCATAACATTATTTTAAAATCTTCAAGTAGTTCCAATTTATTTATTTTTTTTTGCTCTTTTCCTTTGAGGAAATTAGAGTTAAGTGACTTGCTCAGTGTCACAGCTAGGAAGTGTTAAGTGTCTGGGGCCATATTTGAACCTAAGTCTTCCTGACTTCAGGGCTGGTACTCTATCCACTGTACCACCTAGCTGCTCCTCCAATTTATTTTTACATCAAGTATAAACACTTTTGTAAGACTTCCAAGGCCCTCCAGACACATTCCTACCTAATCTATCCAAATCTATTTCCTGATACATTCTAGTATATATCTTCTGTTTAAGGAATATTGTCATCTTGCTTCTCCTGTCTACCTTGGTGACTTCTCTCATGCATTTCCTTTCATCTATAATATAGTATTCTTTCAGATCTACCTAACTCTTACCCACAATTCAGTATAGTTAAACCCCATCTCGTTGATTACATTGGCCTTCACTGATGATGACATTCTCTGATCTAATGTACAAGAGTTTCTATGGCTGGTACCAAACAATTTTAAATTTAAATATCTTGAAATGTTTGTTAATTAATATTGTATGAGCAAAACAACTGTTTGGACATGTATACACATATTGTATTTAATTTATACTTTAACTTCATGTATAGGTCAACCTGCCATCTGGGGGAGGGGGGAAGGAGGGGAAAAATAGAACAAAAGGTCTGGCAATTGTCAATGTTGTAAAATTACCCATGCATATATCTGGTAAATAAAAACTATTAAAAAGTAATATTGTATGATTCAAGTCAAACAAGTCCTATCATCCTGCCGCAGACCCTTACATGTTTCTTTCAATTTCATGAAACTCACCTTGCCCTGAAATATTCATCCTTCTCCCCAACACCTAAGAAAACATCTGCCCTCCACTCTAACATCTTCTGTGACTGCTCTATAAATCTCATTTTCCTCTAATATTTTAAAACATTTACAGTTATTTACTATTATTAAAATACCATATTTATTTTGAATATATATTCCATGCATAATACTAATATTCTTATTGATTTTAATAATGTCTACCAAATAGGATATTTGTCCTTTTCCATAATCCTATAATTATAATACAATATTTACATATCACTTTTGATTTTGCAAAACATTTTCCTCAAAGCAGTGAAGTAAGCAGCACAAATACTCTTATGCTTGTTTGACAGATCAAGAAATTGAGACACACCAATATAATGAATAACTTGCACATTTCAAACAGCTAACAAGTGGTAGAATTGGTTTTCAAAGCCAGACTTCCGGATTCTTTCCTTCACTTTCTCCTGTGCCATACTTTGTGATTTAAGTTCTATCGCTAATCCAAAAGATATTTCCCTGAAAACCCATATAATATCTTATATTCTTTCTGCTTCCTCATCTTTCCCAGTACAATATAGAGCCATTCAATAAATGCTTGTTAATCAATTAATTGAAAAAAAATTTACACAAACTCTAATCTTAATTACAAACTAGATGAAATATGGTTGGGCATTGTTTAGTTACCAACTTATAAAATCATGGAGGCACTGGACTTATAACATCTTCAACCTGCCACATATCCACACTCTCCCCATGGAAAAAGAAATCTAAGAAGGGAATAGTTAAAAATCCTGGTGTCGAAGAGTCACCCAAGAGCTTGATTCAAAGATCAGGTACCTGCTAATACAAAAGTAGGAAGGGGAAAAACTCAGATATTAAGTTTCTTTAAGTAGTCAAAACATTTCCATTTACCCTAAACCCTTCATAGTTCTTCTCTTCTCATTGATGGATCTTATATTTTCCAAAAGTTGCATTGTCTGTAGTCTCAAGGAATTTTGGAAACAACAGCAGAAAAAAGAATGAAGAGACCAAGCATCTGTGGCCTTCTACATGTAGCCTTGAATCATTTACTCCCCCTCCCAATAAAAGATTTCTCTCCTCCCATACAATCACCAAGTCCAATTTATCAGTTGAATATGCTATTATGAAAACAAAAAAAATCATGTATGTATGTCAAATGTCAGAGCAGTTCTGTACCCTACAAAATAATACACATGATTATGCTGGATTGTTGGATCTCCAAGTTTCTTCTTTTATAAAATAAAACTATAGAACTGGTCCCATAGACCTCACAAGGACGATGTTATGAAAATATATTACTGAGAGCTTATCAAAAGGAAAAAAATTGAGGGTAATTCCTTAACCCTAAAGTATAATTCAATCTGTTTCTTTAGCTTTCATCCTAGAGGCTGGGCTATTTTAAAATCTCAAAGGCAGGAAAAAGCATACCATTTCTTAGAACCCCTTTAAAGTAGACTAGAAGAAAGGTACTTTCTCATATTCTTTGTCCTCCTCCTTCTCAGGTCTGAATTGTAACTGTATGGCCAAAAGGGAAAAAAAGGAGTCTGAATATTTGAAAGGCAATATAACTACAGCAAGAAATATAAATTCTGTGTCCCAAAGTAAATATTCTAAAAGTCTCCCTTTTCCATTATTAATAGCAAAATAAACAGCTCTCTAATGGAAAAGGGTCTATCCTATTTTGGCCCCCACTGTAATGCAGGTTCTACTGGATTGGTACTTATTTATATCTGTGAGCTACATATTTTACTTTAAAAACTAACAAGACTTAGCTTTAACTCTGACAACTTTAAAACTTTTTATTTTTTTCCTGTTCTTAATCTTTTATAGCATCTCAAGCATAGAATATAATTAAGAATAATAAAATATAGGGCACTTTTAAGAGTTGCTATACAGAAAATAATTACCAAAAACCTTATATAATGAACTTAAAAAGTTAATGAATTACAATTCATACTGCTCTTCAAACCAATATTTTTCTTATAACCACATTGTAAAATGATTCACAGTTTCCCATAGAAGCAAATATATAATTGCAGCTTATGGTCTTCACTAGGAGCTGACAATCATATAAATCATAGACATGACTGCCATAAATGTCTATAATTTAAAATAGTAGAAAATATGAATGTAACTTGAGCCTCAATGGCCACAGGTATGAGACTCTTCACATTGGTGAAAATTGATTATCCAATGCCCCACACATGCATGAAAAGCAAGCATTGATGGAAAGGAAAGAGATTATGTGTTTCCATGGTTTCCAATTTTGAGAAGCAGGATGTATAATCCCAACTTCTCTTTTAGTTCACTGAAAGGAGAGAAAGACTGAAGGCATGAAAGAAGATGATAGATTTTATTATGTCCTCATCCACAGATTGTTATACCAGAAACTGAAAATTTTTCTCTTTGGGTGAGAAGTGGCACTCCGTTTTGAGTGAGCTGTGATATTCCCATTCCTAATGGGAGAGCTCCCTCAATCTGTATTTTCTAGTATATAATCTCATATGTTTATTTTCTATGATTTTTGTTATATTATTAATCTGGATGAATACATTTATTTGCTATTTGATATCATGTTTATTGTAGAACTGTATTTGGTGGAAGCAAGTTGATCCTAAGCTTGATATGATTTTTTTTTCCATTAAAGAAATAGTGATAAGAAATCTATAATGAACATGAAAGTAGATTTTCTCTAAACTAATAACATTTAAAGGGGGAGATATAATTCTAACTCAGTACTTCCTCTTTTTTGGGGATAGCAAAGTGATCAAGCTTTTGGCCAAGAGTGGAAGGAAATTCTAGTGATATCTATTCTTGTCTTCCTGTGAGCCACATCAAGACAATTTCAATATCTCTCTGTCTCTCTATCTCTCTCTGTGTTTCTCTGTCTCTCTTTCTCTCTGTATGTCTCTCTCTTTCTCTCTCTGTATCTCTGTCTCTCTTTGTCTCTCTCTGTGTCTATGTCTCTTTCATTTTGTATCTCTCTTTCTGTCTTTCTCTCTCCCCCTCCCTCTCTCTCTCCCCTTGTCTATTTATCTCTATCTCTCTCTGTCTCTTTCCTCCATCTTTCTCTCTTCTTTCTCTCACACACATATAAATACATGTCTACACACATATATACACATGTACATACACATATGTTTTGCACATATATATAAAATACTTATCCAGAAAGACTATAAAAATATAGATAAACACTATACAAGAGGCCCATGTACACAATAAATTTAAATTAGGATTTGTAACTAATGTAACTTAAATTGTTTACCCACAGTCACACAATCAGTATATGTCAGAAATGGGACTTGAGCACCGATCTACCTAACTTGTTAGACCAGGTCTCCATCCCTATCTTAATGTATAATACAATGATTTAACACTAATTCTATAAACCTTAGAATTTCTAAAGATTTTTGTAGACAGGTTAGAGTCTGTAGATATCGCTTAAAAAGTTGTTCAGGAAAGTTTTAATTGATGGCTTAATTTAGTGATAATATATTTTGTCTATCACAAACAAAAGCACTAAAAACTATGCTTACAAACATGCGTGAAGATTACATCATTTCTTGTTAATGATATAGTCATTATAGTACTTGAATATTTGATAGTCTCACTAACAGCTTTAATTATAAGGATACAAAGGGAAGATTTCTTGAATATGTAATTTTGGGTCTTTTTGTCTTTTTTTTCTTACATTCTAGCTGGTAAATCCAAGGAATCTCTGAAGGCAGAAGAAAATTTATAAAAAAAGTACTTTGGGAAAGGGATATTGAAGTAAAAAGTTTTCTATGATACTATATATTTTTTTCACATAAAGTAAGGTTTTAGTCTTAAGTTAAAGTGAAAATGAGTTCCATAAAGTAATAAATGTAATGTGTTCAAACATAGAACACACACACACACATATACATATACACACAGAGAACTATTGAGATCATTATTTTTGTTCCAACATATGTTTCTAGAAAACATTATATATTGTTTTAAGCGTTTACAAAGTGTTTTATATAAAATATTTCATGTGATTCCCCCAGCGACTAAAAAGGTAAATATTAGTGCTATTTCTATTTTACAGATGCAAAAAAGAGAGGCCAAGAAAGACTGGCTTGCCTAACCTAATAGAGATCTGAGGCAAAATTTGAAACCAAGTCTTCCTAATATCAAATTCAATGATTTATGTATTATGTTATGCTTTCTCTCTAATGTCAGTCTTTAAAACTATATAGTTCTCCTATATATTTCCTTACATTTTAACACCTAGTATGGTACAGAGGAAATATTTTGAATGAGGAGCTAAAGAGATTACCAATTATTAGAGCATTCACAGATTTAAATTATTAGTTCATTCACAGATTAAATGTCTGTCACTACCAAAATTATGTCATAAATATAAGTATATGCTATTTCAAGTAACAGTATTCTTTTCCTATATTGTAAGAACCTGGGGGGGGGAGAATTATCCCTATTAGATTAGTCAAGCAATATAATTATACAGCTGTTTCCTATTTTGTAAATCTCACAGGTTCAGTCATTAAAAAGCTGCTAAAAAGCTCCTTTAAAGAGATGAATGATGAAATTGAAATTCAGCTTTAAAATAACACTACTTTCAAGAAAGACTGAATCTTTCTAAAATCCCTTGAAATTAGAAAATATTAACAAATAATAAATAAATGTAAACAACAATAGAGAAAAAAGAGGAAGAAGGAAATGAAGCCTAGTTTAATGAAACATCAGAGATTTAAGTAACCTAAAATATACTTTATTTACAACTCAGCTATTGTCTTACTATGTAACTTAGGGGAAATATTTAACTTTATAGTGTCATAGTTTCTTAAACTATAAAGAGGTTATGTTACAAGCAATGTAATTCTCTCTTAAGATGATACATTTGTATTTAATCTTTTCAAAACCAATTTTCCTTTTTTTGATTAAAAGACAAATAATGAAATGGTCATATGTACAAAAAGTATCTTGTATAGTAATTTTTCTAAATAATATGAAGTTAGTTGGTTCTAATATTTATACCTGGGATAAAATTACATATTTCATACATTCTATTTGACAAGTGATAAAATTAATGTCCATAGAAAAAGGAATAAGTTAATATTCTTGCCTTTTAAAACATTGCTATCTTAAGAGCCTACCTAACTTTTTTTTTTTCTCCTAGTCTGCTCCATATGGTACAGTGAGGAAGGCTGGTATAGTTTTGAAAGCCTTTTGCATATTTCTTCAGTTCTGGCATTCTAATGCACAGCACTCTTATAACCATAAAAGTCCTCATGAGTGCTTCTGGAAATACATAACAAATCCTTAATCAATTTAAGAGCTTTTTAAACTGCATACATGAAATTTCTTGGGAGGAAAATGTCAGTTAGTCTATATGTATATAGCACTTAAGTTACCAAGAGAATCCCATCTCAAAGACACAAAGCAATTTCCCTGTAGTAATATAATTTTCTGCTTTGCATGCTTAAGTCCTGTAGAGTCCCTTAGAATAACAGCAATTATTCAAAAGGAAAAACAACTCTAAAAATGATAGCCAGATTTTCCTAATGCCATGGAAATGGGTTTATATTTAAAAGAGGAACATTTTTTTAATTAGTAAAGAACAACTTACAGTAGTCAGCTGGAATATTAGGAAAATAATTTTCTGAGAATCAGAAATTTCTGAATATATATTGCCTTTTGTTAATGTAAACTGAGTGAAATATGGTTGAATATTCTTATTAATGATTTGTTCTTTGAGGACAATATATTTAATAACAGCTGAAGAATCAGAGAAATGTTAGTTACAAAAATTATTTTATTATCAGTCAAATTTATTGTGAAAGTAATTGATAGTTAAAATGTAGTAAAACATTGAATAACTGAAATGAGGCTTGTTGGTCCTGAGAAGAGATAAATGAGTGCTTGTGGTAGAAGGTAAGAGACCAGGCAGAATGTTGTATATATTTGTAATGTGCTGTCGTCTCCAGAAGCTGCTGGATCGCTCTCTGGGAAGAGATCTGCTGTGTCTACTCAAATCTCTCCAACAGATTCTTCTTCCTGTAACGAACCGTTGTCTCCAGGCAGTTGCTGTTAACTCTTGTCCAAAGAAGTGACTTCCCTTCCTGCAGAGAGCCCCGTCAAGCCTGATGCAATTCAGAGTCTTCCTTCTTGAATCCTGGCTCTGAATCTCCTCCAGCTCTTATCCTTCTCCAGGCCGATCTGCTCTCTGCGCCCAGTGCTCTCTCTTTTATTCTCCCAGAGAATGGGCGTGGGATAATGCAAGGGCTTCTGGGAAGAACCACCCCAGCCAATGAGCTTGCCCCCTCTATCAAGTCAACCTGAGTTCTCACCTTGTAACCGTCCAGAAAACCTGAGTTCTCACCCAGTAATCCTAACATCTCCCCCTTTCTTTTGATTTAGAACATAGGACAGTCATGACCTTGAAACATAAATCCATCAATATGGGAAGTATTACAGATAATTACATAAATTACATAAGCATATAGTAACATAGTAACATAATACATGCTAGAAGTATATGACAAATAACATAATCAAATAATTATAAATTGAAAATTTATAAATGTCCATAAGTCCATTGTCCATTAGTCTCATCTTGTGTGAGGAAGTCCAATGATTCCTGCTGGTTTTAAAGTTCTTTAACAATCTTCTTATTATCCATGCTCTTTCAGTGTCAGATGTTTCTTAGATCTTCTCCTTTATTTTGAGATCTTTCTCTTTTTCTGTCTCTCTCTGATGGACAAGGCGAATATGACTCGTTGGCACCCATCTGATTCCTTCTCCTGCTGAAGAAATACAAGCAAACCCTCTCCCCCAGGCAGTTAACCTATCTGGTTACCTTCTATTTACCACTTTCTAAATCTCTTCTCATCATCTGGCAATTACATTGGAATTGTTTGCACTGGACACAGCCCTGTTGGTTTAAAAGGCCTGTATTCTCCCCAAGTGTAATCCATTTTTGCAATCTGATTGCCTTTTGGCTCACTTATCAGGTAATCCCTTTCTGCCATGTGATTGCTTTTCTGCTGGTTGATCAAATCAGAGTCTTGACCTTCTAAAGGTTCTTTGGGTGTAACATCAGCTGCCATCATGCTCCAAGTCTTTTTTGCCTGGGGCCCTGGTCCTGGGCCCCTCATCCCATTTCCCTGAATTATTCTACACTCTGATGCCCAATGGAGTCCTCTGTTGCATTTTGGACATGGGGTTTTAGGTCTTCTTTCACCCTCTCTTCTCACTGTATCTCTATACCTACACTGAGCTCTTAGATGTCCAATTTTTCCACATTGAAAACATCGCCGAGTTTCTCTAGAAGGCCCTTGCCATGAGGGACCCTGTCTTTCCACATTCATCATTGTCCGGGTGTAAAAAGCATTTGTTCCCACTGTAGCACAGCGTCTTATGATCTCCTCTAAAGGAGCATCTTTGTCTAATCCCCATATAATTCTTTTGCAAATCTCATTGGCATTTTCCTTAGCCAGATGTCTGGTCATTATTTCTGTAGCTGCATTTTCTCCAATCGTTCTTTTGATAGCAGTTTGCAAACGTCCCACAAAATCTGCAAAAGGTTCATTGGGACCTTGCTGTATTTTAGTGAAAGCCTCTCCACGATCTTTCTGTCCAGGAAGGACACCCCAAGCTTTTATTGCAGCCTTAGCAATTTGCTCATATATTGTCATGGTATAATTAATCTGTTCCGAATTCTCTCCATATTGACCTTCACCAGCTAAGTGCTCAAAAGTGAATTGTGTGTTAACTCCTATTTCCAAATTGCATCTGACTTGAATTTTACATAACTCATGAAATTCCGCAAGCCATAATAAATTTTCTCCAGGTTCCAGACATGTCCTTGCTATGGATTTCCAATCATTCGGGGTTAGGACTTCATAAGACAAACCATCTAGTAACATTTTGACATAAGCTGATGTAGCCCCATAAAGGGTACAACCTTTTTTCAAATCCTTAATTTTATTCAAATCTAAAGGTGCATATCTTCTCCTTTTTTTACCTACAGAGTCAGTATTTTCAATCACAGGATATGCATGTATAAAATCACTTATATCCTGTCCTTCTCTCTTAGCTTTAACCAATGCTTTTTCTAATCTTGTCATAGGCTTAGGCTTCTTCACAGGCAATTCTGTTTGTGTTTCTGCCTCTTCCCCTCCTTCTTCCTCCATCTCTGAAGGTGGGGTTGATGCGGGCCTGTCAATAATCTGTTCTCTAGGCAGGGTTGAAGCTTCTTCAAGAGAATCATACCATAATTCCTCATTTAAATCCTCTTGCTCTAGGGAAAGATCTTGATCTTTCCTTTTTTCCTCACACTTCCTCCTCTGTTCATTTTTTGAACTTTTCCTTCTCCTACAACTTGCTTGATAGTTTAAGGCTAATTGAACTATGTTGTAGATATAAAATACTTCTGCAGAAATTGAACGAGGCCCATTTTTTGCTTGAAATTCTTTCATTTCATATCCCACTAGCTTCCATTTATCTACATCTATCTTTTCTTCCTCTAAGAACCAAGGGGATGTGCGTCTTAATGCAGCCAAGAGTTTAGCAATCTGTACCCAGGTTACAAGTAAACTCTGCTCCTCAATTATGTTGATTATACTCTCTATAGTACCACTCCTGAATGGGGGTGGAGCTGAGGTTACTTCTGGGGCTGGGGATGAGTCGGCTGAGGTCCAGGGATTGAATATAGCTAACATCTGCCCCATTTCAGCTATAAGAGATTCCTGGTTTAGCCCTTAACAAGTTAAGTTCTTTATTTATCTATTAGCACGCTCACTTAATCTTTAACAAAGTTTCCTCGTTACTCACGGTTCTGGGTCAGAGAGACTGACATCTAGATCAGAAGCTTTTCCACTGGAGTCAGGACTGTGTCTGTCCCTGTTCGGGCGCCAAATTGCGAAGGTCTGGTCTAGCTCCTCTTGTCAGGATAAGCAAAAGTCCTTGCCCCACGTGTGGACGCCAACTGTAATGTGCTGTCGTCTCCAGAAGCTGCTGGATCGCTCTCTGGGAAGAGATCTGCTGTGTCTACTCAAATCTCTCCAACAGATTCTTCTTCCTGTAACGAACCGTTGTCTCCAGGCAGTTGCTGTTAACTCTTGTCCAAAGAAGTGACTTCCCTTCCTGCAGAGAGCCCCGTCAAGCCTGATGCAATTCAGAGTCTTCCTTCTTGAATCCTGGCTCTGAATCTCCTCCAGCTCTTATCCTTCTCCAGGCCGATCTGCTCTCTGCGCCCAGTGCTCTCTCTTTTATTCTCCCAGAGAATGGGCGTGGGATAATGCAAGGGCTTCTGGGAAGAACCACCCCAGCCAATGAGCTTGCCCCCTCTATCAAGTCAACCTGAGTTCTCACCTTGTAACCGTCCAGAAAACCTGAGTTCTCACCCAGTAATCCTAACATATATTGGCAGATATAGTGACTCTCAGTTTCATTTAACTATTTTTTTCATTTAGAGTATCATAGAAACATAAACTTTATTACAAAGCAGAGCTCATTGTAGGGGAAGAAGTAGGAGGAGGTATTGGTATATCTGTTTAATGATTAGTACAAAAATAAAAGACATCAACAGAATTTTTAAAGGACTATTCTTTACCTTCAAATCTCCTTTATCCACTATGTTCAAGTCTAATTGACCTAATTGCCTGTTCATACAATTCCTGCTGCCATGTCTTTGCATGTCCTATACATCTAGAATGTTCTGTGTCTTCACCATAGCCCAAAGATTCTTACTTTAAAAAAAAATATCATGGACCCCTCTGACAGTTTAATGAAGATTATGGGCTCTTTCTCAGAATAATGATTTTAATGTACAAACTAAAATATATAGAATTCCAAAACACCTTGTGTTTAAATAAAGATTCATTTCCCCCCATACCAGGCCCAAGTTAAGCACTTGCTAAAATATTGCCATGAACTTCTTTGGAGTCTGAAAGTTTGTGGACTGAAAATTAAAAGTTCCTTAAGAGTTTTAATAGTCAGCATTTCTGGCTATTAAAAGTATGGCTCACCATAAATAAATTACAGAAGATTGGGATGTATTAGCTATCATATTTATAAATAAGAAAATAATTTATGAATGAACAAGAAATAGAGTATTGTGAGATGCAAAATGGATATATCTGATTATATTAAGTTGAAAACTTTTGTAGAAATAAAATCAATGTAGTTTAGATTAGAAGGAAGTCAGAAAATTGGGGGAAATTTTATCATCTTTTTTGGATAAAAGTCATATCTTAAATATATAGAAAATGAGTCAGATTTATAAGAATGAGTATCATTTCCCAATTTATAAATAGTCACAGTATAAGCAAACAAATATAACACATACCCAAAACATCTGGGGGCTTCAAATTCTGATTTACTGGTATTCCAACTAAGATTCAGGCATTATAAATGGGATAGTCTAATTTTCAAATGTCTCCTCCAGTTGCATGATTCTGTAAAGTGTAATTCAGTTCAATAAATATGTATTGAATGCTAAATATGTTCAAGTATTATACTTGGCTTAATTGCTGGTATTTTTATTGATGAAAAAATCAAAGATTTATATAGTCATATAAAATATTCTAAATCATTATTGATTAAAGAAATGCAAATTAAAACAACTTTGAGGTACCATCTCATACCTATCAAATTGGCCAAAATGATAGGAGGAAATTACAAATATTATAGTGTATACAGGAAAGACTGTAACACTAATTATTAGTGGTGGAAATGTGAATTTATCCAAACATTTTGGAGAGCAATTTGGAATTGTGATTAAAAAAAAGATATAAAATTGTGTATATCCTTTGACCCAGAAATATCACTATTAGGTCTACTTTCCCAATGTGGTCAAGGAAAAGGGGGGAAAAACCTATATGTTGTAAAATATTTATAACATCTATTTTTGCTACGGCAAAGAATTAAAAAGGAATGCCCATCAATTGAGAAATAGCTGAATAAACTGTGGTATATGCTTGTGATGGAATGCCACTGTGCTGTAAGAAATGATGAGCTGGTTGGTTTTAGGGGGGAAAAAAAGTAGAAAGTCTTGCAGGAAGTAATGTAGGGTGAAATTAGCAGAACTAAGATAACATTGTATACAGTAACAGCAACATTGTTCAAAAACAGTAAATGACTAAACTATTATGAATGACATGAACATTCAAATCAACTATGAAGGTTAGTGAAGATAAATGTATAAATTGTTAAAAGATGCATTGGAAGTTCCAGAAGCTAGAGAATGATTAAAAGCACTATTGAGGCCTTTAAACATAGAAAAAAAGAATAGACTTATGGAAGTATACCTTGCATGGTTCCACAAATATGTCTGGTTGGGAAGGAGTAAGGAGAAAAACTCAGAACTCAAAATCCAAGAAATAAATTAAAAAAAAAAACAAATAAAAAACCCAACCAAACAAATAAAAATAAGTCATCTTTCCCCCCAAAATATGAAAAAAAACAAAAAAATATAAAAGCACAGTCCATGCAATATCACCTTAATGAGACTTTTTCTATCCCCTACAGTAATTACTTTTTTTTTCTTGAAATCACTTTTTTTATAGTTGTGAAATCTGTGTACTATTTATCTACCACCTTCTACAATACTCTGAGAAGAATATAAGATTCTTGAAGGAAGAATTTTTTTTTTCCTTTTTGGTTTTGCATCACCAGTGCCATCACAGGACCTTGTATATTATAGCTATCAAATGTTTTATGAACTGAATAAAATATAATTATCTGTGATCTTTAAACTTCTTAAATCTTTGGACACCATTGATAGAACAATCATTCTATTAAAATTTATTTTTTTCACAAAAGAAAAAATATGCTCTAATACAACAAAGTAAATCCATATACTGCATACCAAAATGATTTACAAAGATTAAAAAACACAATTTCCTCTTCATTTTACAAACAAGAAAATAGAGGCTTAGACAAGTTAAATGACTTGCTATTAACAAAACATGAAAGAAAAACTGAAAATATATTTTTGTATGTTTCAAAACACAACTGTCATATAAATTATATATGTATATATACATATACATATATATATATAAATTATTTGGATTATAGGACTCAAATTACAAATATAAAGAATGTTTTCTTAACTTGATTCAACATAAAAATCAGTGGACTACAAATAAGAAGATGTGAATTCCATCCTGCCTTGGTTATGTACTAATTGGAACTTCAAAAAAGTTATTGAATCACTGTGAGCCCCAGTTTCCTCATATTTAACTAGAAAGAACTGTAATGAACACAAAGCAAATGAAGAATTTTCTTAGGGTACTGTCATAGGAAAGTGGGGATGAAAGATGGGTGTTTTTTTTTTTTTTGCAGCTGTTGTTCCCATGCCTCCCCTTGTAGTCTTGGCTGAAGGACATCGCCTGGCTCATACCACCAGGTATGATATACCTAAGATTCCATCACAAGGGAACATTTTCAGAGAAAGGGTCAAGATCTCTGTGGCACTTTCCTAGAACAGCTTCACCTGTGCTCAGACTGTCCCCTGCTTATGACACTCCCAATTGTTTTATCCTAGGCAAAATAATTCCTATCTTAATTTTTAAAATAGTGGTGTAAAATCCCTTCTTATTTATCATGAGTTTTGACTGAGATTGTATTTCTAAAAGAGCCAGATCTCAAAGTTTTTTCATTCACAAAATGAAATCCACTCTCATTATTTCCCCTCTTTTTCTTAATATCCAATAAAATTCAAGTTTGGAGAGGAAGGTAAAGGAAGATTTAAAGAAATAAATCAAAATATTAATTTCCAGACTTCTCATTCACTAGAAACAACAAAACTAAGGATAAACAATACACAGTGTAAAGAATGGATTATAGTTATGTTCTATCCCCAATTATAAGCAATATATATGCATATCACAAACCTCTAACACCTGTGGGCTTCAGATTCTGACTTCTTAGTTATTCCAATTCAGATTTGGGTATTACATATGGGATAGTATAATTTTCAAATATTTTCTCCAATTGCATGATTCTATGAAGTTTAATTCAATTCAATTAATATGTATTAAATGCTGAATATGTTCAAGTATTATACTTGATTCTGGGAAAAGAGATACAAATTAATCCACCAACATTTATTATTATGCACCAACCCTGTGCCAGCACTATGCTAAATATGGGATATATATAATAGACAGAATTAAATTGTCTGTATTTCTAAAACCATTATATTCTATCAAGGGAGTCAACCTGTATATAAAAGTTTATAAAAATAAATACAAAATAATTTGGAAAGAAGATAGTAGCAAATAAGATAATAAAAAAAAAGTCTCATGTAGGCCCTTGAGCTGAACTATGAAGCAAATTCAGAATTTGGGGAAGTTGAGATGAGAAGAAAATGCATCCTAAGCACAGGGGGCAGCATATACAAATGGACAGAGAGAAGAAATAAAAGCCAAAGGAGAAAAATAGCTCCTGCCCTCATTTGCTGCTCAACCTCTATCTCAATATAGGGAAATCATGAATTACATCATTAAAGTGATTCATACAGAAAAAAGCACAATTTGTGTAACTATTTGAAACACTAATTTTAATTTCATGTTATTTTTGGATGTATAAGTCAGTATTTTTTGGCTAAATGAGTAAGTTAGAGTAGCTTTTGAAGGGTCCTGTTCTTTTTGTGGGAAATGCCTAAAAACAAACCACTAGAAACTAAACAAAATTTTTTCCTTCCTCAGTATGCCTGAAAAAAAAAGGAACACTATCACTAAGAAGCCTACTGTATATTTAACAGACACATAAGGGATTTATGATCCCCACACTTTCAAATACTGATACAAACAAATATAGTGTAAAAGGAACTGTCTCTTACATCTGTAAATCTAGGGATTAAAAACATTCTCACTGACATTAAGATGATCTCAGAAGAAAACATTTGAGGAGGGACCAGTTTGTTTCTTAGGAAACTCAGATGAGAAACCAAAATCAAAAACCTCAAGTAGAAATATGTCTTTTCTTCTTCAGTTTACACAAACTCCTCCATTAAAATTCTACTCTGATGCCTCATCTTGACATGAAAGTGACCTTGAGTTCCCAAATGCTTTGTTAACTTAAAACCAAACTGGAAAAATTTCAAGTATAGGTTTGATGACAACCTGTATTACCTGTCATATAATGACCAGTCCAACAATGTCCAGAGAGGAAAATCACCAAATTGGCGTCAGGTTTGTTCACAGTAACTGTCATAGGTAGTCTATTAAGCTGGATATGAGCTGAGATTCCAGCCCATGAAGAAAAAGCCTTGCTCTCCTAAAATCACATATTTTTAAAGTACTAATTACTACTTTAGCATTATATGAGATAGACGCAAGGGGCAGATATAGAATTTATTATTTCTTATAATCCATTATATGTTTGTAGTTTTAAGTAACAGAAGAGTGTGATCTGTGACTATGGAAGCCACTGATGGGGTACTTATATATATATTAATGGAATATAATAAGCATTTCTATAACAGCATAATTTTTAAAATATTATGCAGGAAACCGCAAATCTATTATGCACAACTTGCTATTCCTTTAACAGATAAATTTCTTTTTTCTTTTTTTTTTTCTTTCCTCTCAACCCCACCCCTAGAGATGGCCACTATTAGATACAAGATACAAGGCATATATGTGTGTGTGTGTGTGTGTGTGTGTATACATATATATGTTAGATTATTCTATGCAGATTTCTATTTATCAATTCTTTCTCTGGATGCAGATAGCATCTTTCTTTATATGTCCTTTGTAGTTAATTTTGGTATATAACAGTCAAAACAACTTATTTGCTCAAAGTCTAAACTCCAGAGGAGGGGGTAGGGTATTTTTCTGTATCATGGACTCTTTTATCAATACGTTGATGTCTATGCATTTCTTCCACAAATCATATTTTTATATTCATAAAATAAAATATATATTATAAAAATTGATTAGATTGAAGTACAGTGATCAAAATACACAAGAAAACAAAATTGTAAATTGCCTGAAATCTATCTAAATTAAAGATTCCTCTTTAAGAAGGAGAGATAAATAGTACAACTTAATCTTTTATAATGTAGCATTGATGCAGAAATACTTAATGGAATTTATATGTTTTTTATCTGCCTCTTTTAGGAAATAAGTTCATTGAGGGCAGAGGAATATATCTTATGCATTCATTGAACATTAACAAAAAAAAGCTATAATATAAATCCCATAATCAAATTGGATTACCAAAAGGATAGATCTACAACTAATTTGCTTTAGGAAAATTCACTAATTAGGAACAACTTTAATTTTTGTAGGGGCCTGAGATAAGTGAATCTCTACTCAGGATGTTTCCTAATGTCAGATGAACTGCAAACAGAGGCACATTGGAATCAGGTAGATATGATTGTTACTACTATTTTTGTTGCATATCAAAATGATTTAAATGCTTGGCCCAATTATACATGGAGATGATTAATGTTATTATATGTTTTTATGGGAAATTAAGAGCTTTAATCTTTTTTCTCAGCATTAATATACATTTCGCTTTCAGTAACATCTTTATAATAGCTAGCATTAAGATATGTCTTTTTAAGCTTAGCAAAGCACTTTTTGTGGGTAAATGTACATGTATCTTTATGTATATTGCATATTATATACATATACATATATATATATAATTTCATTTGATCTTCACAAAAAAGGAACAAACATTTACTAAGAGCTAACTATGCTAGATACTATACCATTTGCTTTATGATTATTTTATTCTCATAACAACCTGATAGATAGATGCTATTTTTATCCACATTTTACATTTGGGAAACTGAAGGAGGTCAAAGTTGTAATTTTCACAATGTAAGAATTATAACTTGTCCAGAGTCACACAACTAACAAGTATCTGAGGAAGTCTTTGAACCAAGAAGTTTGAGGGCAATTTTATTGCACATCTTTAATATAAAGAAATTATAACTGTAGTTGTAATAATACAACAATAAGTTGTATGTTTATTAGTCAAACAAAATATAGACTAGCATCAACTAAAATGTGTGGAGATTAATGATAGCACTTTATAATAGAAAGAATACTCTATGCAAAATATTTTGTTTAATTATTCAGTAATTAGAAACAAATGAGAATTTGTGTTTGAAATTTTGGATATAATGTTATACCAATGAAGTGGCTAAGTGGTGCAATGAATAGTGTTGTAGATGAGAAGTTACAAAGAACTTAGATCGAATCTGATGTCAAACATTACCTTTGTTTCCTCTTCTGTGAAAATGGGGATAATAGCAGAACCCACATCCCAGGATTTTTGTGAGGATAAAAATGAGCTAATATTTATAAAGTGTTTTTAAAAACTTGATGTGCTATATTATAGCTATCATATTATTATTAAAATTTCTTAAATATTTTTCAGCATAAAATGAAAATTATGAACGTCCTGTTTCGAAGAAAGTTTCACATTCCACTTATAAAAATGAAGATATGATGTGACACTGAATATAATATAAAAAGTATATCATATCATTTTACAGGGAACTTCATACTTTCTCACAATACAGACTAATAAAGAAAAAAGTTCCCATAAAATAAACATTTTCCTCTGGTGAAAGACTGATGATGGCTACTTTCTTTGAAATGAATCATGGAAATATCCTAGACAAGAGAACAGAAAAAGGATTGTGAATAGATCAGTTAACTCAGGTGACTCAAGCTTCTTTCCTGAACATTACTTCCTACGTGCCACATTTCCCCACCCAGAGTAATCAGACATGAAATCTTATACGGTTGTCAAATACCTTTTTGTGCGTCTTCTATCAACATACCAGTATGACTTTCAAGATGTGTTCTGGGATGAAAATACTTAATTAAACATTTGGAGATAGTCAAATGTGCTATTTATATATTTGTAAAGAGCAATAAGATTCTGAAAATGCAAATATTTTTCTTAAATGGAATCATGCTTTGGATATTTCCAGATACAACTTTATCTTAACAAACTAAATATTAGGTAATGAGTTCTGTGCTGTTCAGGCTATCTTGCAAAAGATAGCATGGAAGGAACTCATCCATCCTTCTTGGACTTGGCTCTAAAAAAACTTATTGCCTTTCCATTCTAAAATTATAGATAGTAGTTATGGGTTCCAAAACTGAAAGATAAAGGTTGACAAAAGCATCCATAATATATTCATAGGTATACCAAGGCAATTCATGGTAAGCTACAAAAATAATCCTCAGAAGTGAGGAAAATACCTTCCTTCTACTTATTGGCCTCCTACTCTGACTTTCATACTACTAGATTTTTGTCCAAGGGACAATAGAGGTAACATTTGAAACTGATGTTTTAAATATCTCATATAGGCCATAAATAAATCATAAATGTTTGGAGGGAAATATAAAGCATTAGCTATTAGTTATAATAGTTATATTACATACACAAAAATAACACATATAATTAATTATAAAGTTAATCAGTTATAAAGAATCAAAGTTTGCTAGACATTTTCATTTGAGAAAAGTTTGAACTCAATAAATGTTAGCTATCATCATCATCATCAGTCAATTGGTACAGTATATGGAATGCTGGGCTTAGAAGTCTTTTTTCTTGAGTTCAACTATGATCTTAGACTTTTACTATTTATGTGACCCTGGGCAAGTCACTGAGTTCTGTTTGACTTGGTTTCTTCACTTATTCAATGAGTTGGGAAAGAAAATGGCAAATGACTTCAGTATCTTTGCCAAGAAAACCCAAAGTGGAGTAATAAAGAGTCATACATAAATGAAAACATAGTAGTAGCCTTTACCATCACCATCATCATTATTGTCATCATTTTGGAGAAAGCAGATTTGGAAGCAGAATCTTGGAGGTGGAATTCTAACTTTATCACTTACTATTTTGTTAATTGTGTGTTCTTACATAGATCATTTTACCTTTTTATGAGCCATTCCTCTCATCTATAAAATAAGAATATTGTATTGGGTAATCTCTATTATTTGACTTTAAATATTTCCCAGTATTTAGTATTCCCTAGTCCCTTTTAGGGACCTTGTAGATTATTAATAAGCTAGATCTTCCAAGCAGTTCTACCCCACCTCCTTCTTTGAATAGCCTCTTTTGTTTTGCCTTTGTCCCATCTCTGTCTGTTGATATTTTATCCATTATTTAAGCTCCAGATAAAATGTCACTTCCTCAATGATGCCTTCCTGAATTCTTGAGTCAATAATATTTTTCTTCAAACATATTTTAAATAAGATTTCATATACTATTTTTATATATAGATGTATCATTTTATTTTATAGTCACTTAAGTATATGTCATTCCTCCTTACTAGACTATCAGTTCTCTAATAGGTGTGTTCATATTATTTCTTATTTATCATAGTATCTACTAAAGTACTATATGAATGATGGGGGCCTAATTAATATTGAATTTTTTATGCCAGGTAATAACAAAGTAAACTATCTGGTCCTATCACAGTTAATATGAAATATCAAGTAAATCAAACTTACACATTTTGTAAGGTTCTGAATAATGTTTTCAAGTAAAACTGATCACACATAACATGTGGAAAAGAAAACTCATACCACGTTGCTCTTTTCTACTCTTGTCAGCAATACCATCACCATATTATAATGGGAAGATGACTCAATTAGGATCAATTGAACTCGACTCATGTCCTCATTCATTAATTTCTATTTTTTATTCCTCAGGATCTGTTTTGTAAACTAAGTGGTAGATGATTGACTATGTGATTTGTAAAATGCTTACCACCTCTAAATTTCTATGATTCTATGATGGTAAGTCACCTTTTCTCTCTTGAAACAACTTCTTCATCATAAAATGAAGGGTTAGACTTGATCATTTCTGAGATTTAAGTATATATTAAACATCTACTATGTGATCATATATTTACTAGGGGAACTCAATAATTGTTGTCATTGTGGTGCTTGTAGTTTTTAATTCCACAAAGTAAATAAAAGAAACATAAATCTAGTTTTTCTGCTCTTGGATAAAATTTAAAATGGGAGGGAGAAAGCCTTCAATGCTGTGCAGAAACAGTGGCATATCTGATAGAATTATCCATTTCAGTGAATCCTCATCCAGGATATCAAGAGCATTCAAAAATATTTATAAGGGAATAGGTAGATAATCACTGGAGTTGTGTTTGATTTTTGATTATATTGGTTAAAGTAATAACTCACTTAAATGTGAATAATGTAGAAAAAAGAATTAACTAACATCATATAAGGCCTCAAGAATTCTGAGACGTATCACATTTTATTTCCCTTTTCATTATACTCAACACATGAAATAAACAATAACCAAATAATTAAGTGCACCCAAGGAAATACTAAAGAAGGGAAAGGGACCTGTATGTGCCAAAATGTTTGTGGCAGCCCTTTTTGTAGTGGCTAGAAACTGGAAAATGAATGGATGTCCATCAATTGGAGAATGGTTGGGTAAATTATGGTATATGAATGTTATGGAATATTATTGTCCTGTAAGAAATGACCAACAGGAGGAATACAGAGAGGCTTAGAGAGACTTACATCAACTGATGCTGAGTGAAATGAGCAGAACTAGGGGATCATTATACACCTCAACAATGATACTGTATGAGGATGTATTCTGATGGAAGTGGATATCTTCAACATAGAGAAGAGCTAATCCAATTCCAATTGATCAGTGATGGACAGAATCAGCTACACCCAGAAAAGGAACACTGGGAAATGAGTATAAACTGTGAGCATTTTTTTGTTTTTCTTCCCAGATTATTTTTACCTTCTGAATATAATTCTTCCTTTGCAACAACAATAACAACAAAATTCAGTTCTGCACATATATATTGTACCTAGGATATACTATAAGATATTTAATATGTATGGGAATGCCTGCCATCTAGGGGAGAGGGTGGAGGGAAAGAGGGAAAAAATTCAGGAAAAGAGGGGAGTACAAGGGATAATGTTGTAAAAAAATTACCTATGCATATGTACTGTCAAAAAAAGTTATAATTATAAAATTAATTTAAAAAATAATTAAGCATAAAGAAAATTAGAATTAGAGGTGAAATATAATATATAGATGTTGGATTTAAACAATAGCTTCCAAAAATATGTGTAATCTTACTTGGAACTCAAAGAGTAATTCTATATAGGACATAGCATATAGGATACTATATGAGCTCATGTATAAAATTTCAAGTAATGCCAAATATTTTCTCATTTGGTCCTCAAAAAAAAACAACCCATGAGGTAAATACAAGTATTATCTTAATCTTATAGTTGAGGAAACTAAGTCATGCAGAGGTTAGGTGACTATAATTAGAGTAAGTGTCTGATGCTGAATTTGAACTCAGCTCTTCCTAACTCCAGTCCCAGATTGCTATGCACTATGTCACCTAGCTCACCAAAACTTCATGATGTAACCTTATTTCTATAGAACTATTGCATGGGGTGGGGGGTAAGGCACAAAAAAAAAAAAAAGTAGTAGCAACAATTCTTCATGCATCAATCAATAGAATACCAGTTTTGAGAAAAGTCAACTAGTACAAGAATGAAAAGTATGATCTATTCAAAGATACACAAATTCATACATATATACCTATAAATGCATCTCTCTCTCTCTCTCTCTCTCTCTCTCTCTCTCTCTCTCTCTCTCTCTCTCTCTCTCTCTCTCTCTCTCTCTCTCTCTCTTTCTCTTTCTGTCTCTGTCTCTGTCTTTCTTTCCCTCTCTCTCATCTATCTACATTAAGCAGTGAGGTGGCATAGTGGATAGAACTGGGAATTTGGAGGAAGGTAGACCGGAGTTCAAATCTCACTTCAAACATTTATTGCCTGTGTGACCTTGGCAAGTCACTTAAGCTCTGTTTGGCTTAGTTTCTTTAACTGTAATTTGGGAATAATAATAATAATAATAGCACTTACCTCTCAGAGTTGTTGTAAAGTTTGAATGAATTGATATTTGTAAAGTGCTCAGTACAGTGCCAGGCACATAGTAGGCATTATATAAATGCTATTATTATTATTATTATTATTAAGTACATATATAAACACATTATATATTATATATAATACATATATAGGGGATTCAAGTTACTAATGCAAATTAAATGTAAAACTGTAACAATTTGAACTATTTAGCAGTTCTTACTGGTTGGGAGCAACAATATGTTAAAAACACAGGAAAATACAGAGCTCTGCTCTGGCTTTATATAATGAAATATTATGAAATTGTTGGAAAAAAACTTTGATATTCACTAAAAATATTCCACAAGGCCAAAAAAAATGCATTTACTATTTTCTTTTGAAAATTATTTCTTTAAACATATCTAAATGGTATATAAAATAATAACATTTTCCTTTGGGAAAGAATATCAAAGATCCACATTTTGACATTATAAAAGGCAAATTTTCTTTAAAATGGCTGAGTACGAATTATCTAACATATATAATACAATAATAATAATATATATATGTATGTATTTATCTCTAAATCAGTCATGACCTCTAAAGGCATCCTTTATATAAGATCAATGAGAATATTTAATAAAGTAGTTCACAACTAGTGTTCAAAAGAAAAACAACCAGAAAATAAAATCCATTACCTTATAAACCCCTTAACATTTGCAAAATGTCATGATCTTCACAAAGCAACTATTTTTTCTACTTTTAAATTTAATATAGAAATCATAGAAAATAGAATCTTAAAGTGCCTAATGGGAACAAAACAACAACAAAGAGAAAGATATTGAACTGCTTTTAAGTGATATATGCTTTTACACATGAAACTTTAAAATTAGTCTGCTGCATTATCCTAATAAAAGCACTATTCTGAAACCATTACTACATAAAAATATCTGGCCTTTGTCCAAAGTCTCCACAACAAAAACCTATTTCTAAAGTATAATGTTCAATATCTCATCCAAAGAAAACACAGAATTTTTTCCATGTCTCAAAAATACATTCAAAAGTAATTCAACTTTTGTAGCTCCCTAAGTTTGTCAATAACACATTATATATATATATATATATATATATATATATATATATATATATATATATATATACATATATATGTATAATTTTAAATATGAGAAGAATTACGGATATCTGAAGCAGCAAAATGCTTTATGTCTTCAATATTACCCTGTACTGAAATTTCAGGGGTAAGAAAAGGGTCAACAAAAAGCCTAAAGGTTTCAAATATTTAACTATATGCTATTGTCTCAAGGCTCTAAGATCAATGATCATTTTTTGATGACATAAAAGGCTACAGTAAGATTAATTAATGAAATCACTAAAACAGTTCATTGCCACTTGTACAAATGTGATTTTGATAACTTAAAATATACTCTATTTTACAATGGAACAACATTACCCATTTTCCCCTAATGTCAACAGAAGTAATTTATAATACTGTATTTATAATACTTAAAATACTGAATATAGGAAATATATTCAGATAACTGTGTTGCATTGTGTGTATACATACCCACATATATACATAGATATGCAATGTGCCAGCAACTGCAGATTATATCTATAACCTATATCTTTATCAAAGTTTTAAAATACTTGAAAAGCACCTGAAAGTTGCATTACTGCTTTGGGAATATGCTATTTTTGTTTAATTTCTTGTATGAAGATACAAATTAAATTTATGAAAATCCAAAATTACCATCTTGAAATATATTTAACTGCTGAATGCAATACTTCCTAAAATTAGATATCGTTCATATTTTATAATAATTTATAACACACTGGTCAATATATGAAGCACCTGATGATTATTTCAATTCTTAAGTCAGTGAGAAAGATTCAACATGAAAACTTTGCAACTTCATCCAGTGCTTACCAGTATCAGTTTCTTTCAACTAGTAACCATTGTAATAAAATCCTTCACTATGCTTTTGAATACAATTAGTTTAAAATTCTCTTAGGGAGCCATTATAAGAGTTTAAGAAATGGAAGTATCCTATCCATTTGTGAGGAACTTGCATGCAAGGTTTGTAACATATTTGTTCATCTTTTAGAGGCAGTACTCAAAATGTCTTCTACTTTTGTTAGCACATTTTCTATTTATTTCTTAAAGCAGTGATCTGAAATATTTACTACCAGACAGTACCTAATTTTAGGTTTTAAGTGCTTTAGCAGCTCTATGAAATATGATCAGCAGCTGCAATGTAGAACTATGCTGAATAAACTCCTTAGAAAGGGAGACCTGTTTCACGCAAAGTTCATAATGTCCCTTCATTTACCTAACAGAAAAAAAATAATGAAAAACATAATAAATACTTCCAGTCTTAAATTACTTAACACTTCACTAAGTCTTGAAAAGGATTATCTCCCTTCTACTCAAATTTTGTATAAAAGGTATGTGGTTTCAATGAGTGAATCTCATTTAATTTTATCATTTAAAAGATGGAATGTGAACTATCCAATGTACTCAACTTTCATAACAATAGTTATGCTTATTATGTCCCTTTACTTTTCTAAGAAATATGGTTAATTTAATTCCACTGCATAAAATAAATAAAATAAAATGCCAAGCCACACAAATGTATTTTTAGAATTTAGCATCAATCATTTAGAGCTTGCAACAGAGATTAAAAACATGAAACTGGACACTGTATTTCCAGTGGCTGTGTACAATTTATTTACACCCAAAGTCTCAACATAAGTAAAAAGGGAACTCTCTGAGATAGAAATTCTCCCTAAATATGTATGTATGTATGTATAAACATACATACATACATATTTTTTCACATAAGAAGAGGTCTTTCATATTGAGGAAAAGAGGAACTTGAAATTAAAAGATGAGGTTTTCACATCTTCATTTTTATGAGTATAATTATGACAGAAAATGAGAACTTTAACTTTATAAAAATATCGGATTTTGCATGTTTTAACTTCAAGTTAAACTGGAGATTGCAATATAGGAAAATTATGTAATTGATATGACTAGCAAACATTTCTTTTCAGGAAAATAAATTATTTTTATGTCTCAAATACTATTCATTTCTATAAAAAGGCAGAATCAAATAAATTCAAAATGACTTAATTTAAGTTTTGTTCTAATCATTGTATATAAAATAAATTTTATATACTATTAAATTCTAAGCATTGAAACAATATTTGAAGATAAATGTGTGTTTCTAAAATCTTAAATTGTTAATGTTTAAAAATTAGACAATAAAATGTTTCTTAAAAATGAATTTTTTTAAGATTAACATTATTATATTAATTGGAAAGGCTAAACTGAGATAAACTTTATTCTACAATAATTTCTAATAGCTGATATGTAAATAATTGGCTTAAATCTTTTCTATTGTATATAACCAACAATAAATTTAAAGTAGTGATTTTTTTTTTTTTTGCATTTTTTTCTCTTGCTGAAACAAAAATTAGTCTCCTAGTTATATACATCACTGTTTCTGGCATTCCATCCGTCATAAAACTGAATATTTCCTTTTAGTTTAATTTTCGATCTATTACTTGGAATATTTAATCTTTACCTAAAATGTACACATAAATACTTAAGAATACATTTATTCCTTAGATTTGTCTATGGCAAATATTAAAGATTTATTTCATATTTTCCTTATCTTTTATCTGATTTATTCCGTGTTTGGCGCTTAGAGCTTGAGGTCCCACAAGAGTCAAAAATGTTTTGTTGTTGTTCAATATCAGGCGTTATGAGAAAATCCTTTTTTAGCGACCCCCTGAGTCCAATAGGTTAAAAAACAACAGCACCAGCGCCCTTTAATATTGTCAGTCTCCGAAATTCAAATGAAACTTCAGAAGCCTAGTTTTGACATTACGCTGTTGTGTTAAAATTTATTAAAGCTCCCACCTAAATCCCGCTGGAGTTTGACCTGGAAATTGACAGATACCTATGGAAAAATCAAACAGTTGCTGTCAATAAGAGTGCCATATCCTTGAAGATAAATTTCTCTCAATCAATTACATTTATCTCGGGGTGCGAGCCAGAGAGAGAGGTAAGGGAAAAAGAAAACTGTTAAGTATGAGCCCTTAATGTGAAATCTAACCTGTTGGTTCTCTTAGGTATCAGATTTTGGAAGTGTCTGTAATGACAGCCAGAGAGGCAAATTAATGGCCAACAGCCCACTGGGTTTGAACACGGAGAATCCAGTTACCTCCTCACAGATCAAGTACACAACACACACGCACACAGAGGTCCTCCACGTGGAACTGTCTTGAAACCAAAACACATGTGTCTGCACTTCTATACTGCACCAGGCAAAAGGGAACCTACACTTTCCCTAGCTGTCCTCGGATTAGTATTATTGACTGGTTTGAGTTTCTTCTCCACTTTAGTGAGGAAGGAGGCAGAAAAAGAATATACGAATGGAAGCAAACCCATGCAATCATAGTAAAGAATAAATTTTCTTCCCTCAGGGCAAGGAGGTAGGGAAAACGCACGGAGAATCCACTCTGTGATTGTCTGCAAAATTAAACTCTCCCTTACTCACTGTTTTGCCCATCTGCTCTGCCTGGAGAGTCCATCAGTAAACTCTCTTAATAACTCCAAGCTGTTTTAAGTTTTGTATACAAAGAAAGGATAATATTTAAGAGCTACTAAGTAAAGATTTTTGGATGCTGTAGGGCGCAGATTAAACAACCATGCAAACTGTCAACTTACAAATACAACTAAATGACACGAAAAAAAAAAAAAGTCGTCTTAGAGATTCCTCTTGACTAGTACAGAAGACCTAGTTTCCAAGAACGGTCTCTCTTCTATAGTCACGCTGCATTTGTTGGGGTGTGGGAGGGGAAAACTGTACCCTTTCCACTGCATCCATAGAGAGTCAGTGTAATTCTTTTGACAACTCTAGACTAATTTCACGGATTCTGGCAAACTCCACAAGCTGTTCGCTCCACGGCACATAAAAAATTATTAAATACGGAACACCGTGGTGGACGTGCTCATAAAAGTCATTGGAAACTGTTCGTGCCTCCAGTTTAAAAAGAAACTGCAGGATTTATTATCGTGTAACACAACAAACAAAAGATGGACCCCAAGATTGCTATATTTCTAGGTATTATTATGGATCGTCATCTTTACGCCCACACAGTTAAGATGAATTTTCAAAATATAAATTTAAAACAGACGGAGAAAGGTAGCAAAGTTGACAAAGGCTCATCCAGGAGAATTTATTATTATTATCATTATTATTATTGGATAGGGGAGTCAAGGACAAGTAAGTAAAGGAGGAAGGAACAATGAACCGTCAGCCGGGACCTAGGTTAGATTTCGCAAAGAATTTCCCCGACCCCCTGTAACAAGATTTCCAGGGAAGTGGCGAGACGAAAAAAATTCAGAGCAAGCGAGAGAGACATCACCTGAAGTGGAGCAGAAAGTTTGTCAGGGGAGAAGCAGCCCCGGTACCCACACCAGAGTTCAAAGTCCACAAGGTACGAGGAAAACAGGTTTCAGGCTGATCGCTCCGACATAGTGCAAGAACCATCCCCTCCAACATTCATCACCCCTTTTCCCTCACTTCAACTCTACAACTTGCTGATCTTCGCCAATTTCTCTCTCTCTCTCTCTCTCTCTCTCTCTCTCTCTCTCTCTCTCTCTCTCTCTCTCTCTCTTTTCTTCTTCCCCCCTCTTTCTCTCTCTCCCCCCTTCTTCCTCTCTCTCTCTCTCTCTCTCTCTCTCTCTCTCTCTCTCTCTCTCTCTCTCTCTCTCTCTCTCTCTCTCTCTCTCTCTCTCTCCTGTCTTTTCCTCTCTCACCCCCTCTCTCACCCCCTCTCTCCTCCCCGCCGCCCTCCCCCAGCCCCTCCTCCCCAGCAACTTTCGGCCTGACCTGGGCACATTTCCTCAGGGAGAATTAAGGACTAATCACAAACGAAGAACAATGACTCCCAAAAAGCAAAATTTCGCCGGACTTCCAAGGAAGTTAGGAAGATACGATACTCACCCCTGCTGGTGCCCCGACAGCCGCAATTTTAAACTTTTTTTTTTTTTTTTTTTTTTTTTTTTTTTAAGCCTCTGATCCGTTTGTATAGAGTGTATGGGTATGTACTTATTTATTTATTCTCCTCCCTTTTGGATGTCGAAGTTTTCCCTTTCTGTTGTTCCTTTGGTGAAAGCAGGACATCCCCTTAACCTATCCACACCCCAACCACTAGTGTACACAAGTGGGAGAAAAGAAAGGGTGGGGGTCCGTGAGAGAAGAAGTCTAAGCTCAGAAAGGGAAGAAGAAAGGAAAAGGGCCAAAACTTTTGAGTGACTTCCAAAACAAAAGAAAAAAGCCAAGAGAAATCCCCCACTCTGGTAGTTGTCAAACACTATTCAATGCTGAGGAGAGGGGGCCTTTGCCCAGTTTCCAGGGCTATTAATCGTTTGGGGTGGGGGAGGCGCGGGACGGGGGTGGTGTTTTCTGAGTTTAAAAAGAAGCCCTAGGGAACCCTAAGTGGAGCGTGCCCCGGAGCAGGAGCTGCTTCACACTTGTGTGAAGGCTTGGAGCCTTAGCAGGCAACTCCTGCTGAGGAGTGGCTGGGATTGCTTCTGTCGCCGCTACTGCTGCCGTTGCTGCTGCTACTCCAGAGGCTGCCCTTAGAACCACCACCGCCACAGCAGTCTCCGATGCTGCCGCAGGGCGAGGAGG
This sequence comes from Sminthopsis crassicaudata, assembly GCF_048593235.1. Taxonomy (NCBI): domain Eukaryota; kingdom Metazoa; phylum Chordata; class Mammalia; order Dasyuromorphia; family Dasyuridae; genus Sminthopsis; species Sminthopsis crassicaudata. Next base: position 164,379,240 of record NC_133620.1, read on the forward strand.
CTGTAGTGGCACAACGAAGCCGAAGAAAATATTGGAGTGGCAAGCTGCAGTTTAGGAAGTTACGGGGTGAAACCAAGTGGACAAGACTGAATTCTGCTTATTCCAATTCAGGCTGCTGAACACAGTCTTTGGTGGCAAGCTGGACAAGGGAGCCGATGGGCTCTATTGTTGGGGATCTTGGGAGTAAGCTGTGGTAAGGCTATGACCTACCTCCTAAGTTTCTCCTTAGCCCTGGCAAAGACTTTCCTATTACCTGAGGCAGCACACTCCTATCCCACCCCTCCCAACGGTATTGGAAGAACTCTTTGGACCACAATTCCCCACCTGCTACTTGAGGAATTCTACAGGATCCTCCCATAATACACAGCCTCTCTCTCTCTCTCTCTCTCTCTCTCTCTCTCTCTCTCTCTCTCTCTCTCTCTCTCTCTCTCTCTCTCTCTCTCTCTCTCTCTCTCTCTCTCTCTCTCTCTCCTTCCCTCCCCCCTCCCTCCCTCTTCCTCTCCTTCTTTCTCTCCCTCTCTCATCCCCCCCTTCTCCAGTTCTTCTTTTGTCCCTCGCTTCCTCCCTCCGTCCTTCTGTCCCTTCCCTTCTCCCTCCCTTTCTCTCTCCTTCCCTCCCCTCCCCTCTCTCTTCCAAAAACACCAGCAAACACACAAACACACATTGGATTCGCTTCCATTTCCCTCCGTCCAAATTGTTTCTATTTTGCTCGTGAGTCTGAGGGAATGGAGTTTGGAAAAGAGGGGTGTTTTTTGTTTGTTTGTTTGTTTTGTTTTTTCCCTCTTGGAAGAAAAAGAAATAGGCAATTTTTCCCGGTATCCTTATTGCTACTCTCCTCTCTACCCAAGTCCCACCCCTATACTATTCATGAGCCTCTGACAGATAGCTATGTGACAGGAATAAATGAAGGAGTAACCAGCTTTGGAATGTGCTATACCAGAAGGGATTGTGCCACTTCAGCTCTGTGGCAGGTATGGGAATCCTGGGCAGAAGTCAAAGGTCAGTCCGGCCAAAATTGGATTCCAGAGGTACTCACTCAGCTCAATAATTTTACAAGCATCTTGCTGAAGCAATGATTTTTACTTGATACTTCTGAGTGTGTATTTACATAGAGATAGAATTTATCAAAGCCTATGCAAAGCCACATAGGACAAATAGTAAATACATTTATGTTCCTATCTCTTTTCAAACATGATTATTTATTTTGATGAGCTTCTGTTTGGAAAACTACTATTTGTAGATTTAAATTCATCTACATGCAATCATCCATTTTTCTTTCTATCTAGGCATCTATCATCTTCCTGACATCCACACAGAAAGAAAATAGAAACCAATGAATTGTCTTAACCCTTCTGATCAAGGACCAGGACCTCATTAAACAAATACTTAGGCTTAATAATTGTAGTATGAATAGCAAAATTACTGAAACTTGTCATTTTTTTTTTCTTTCCTTATGTGGATATTAGCCAAAATTACAGTTTTAGATGAGTATATGTTCTGGAACATGCACCAGATCTTACTTTTCCTCCTGCTGACTGGAAGTCTCTTTGCTTTGATGACCAGAAAGAAAAACTTTATGACTAGCAGGATCTTTTCCTCACCTAAATATACCTATATGAAAGAACAACAAAACTGAACATTGAGGCAGATAAAGTCACTATCCTCTGGTTTGGGTCTCTTACAACAACCTTTCCTATAAAAACAAAACAAAACAAAAAAAACCAGAACTTGAAATATATTTGAATTAAAAAGTCATTGGTGTTAAAATAATTGTTTAATTTTCATGGCTTAGAAATTTTTTAAAAGCACATATTTTGTAATATTCCCAGTACCACCATCATTCCTTTTAAGACCAAACTTACAAATTAATGATAGATATGTTATGGTAGATACATGGTGCATTGTGTGATGATTAGTTTTGTTTGTACTTTACATATCATTGTATTGCTGACCAAGACACTTACATTAATCTATCTTAGATCCCCAAAGCATTTTAAATAAGTTACTTCAAGTAGGGTTTTGCATACAAACAGAATTTTATGATGCTACTTACTATCCATGGAGACCTGGGGGAAAAATCATGAGATCCTAAGTCATTGATTTAGAACTGGAAATGACCTTAAAGGTGATCTCCAACTCCCTCATTTTCTAGATGAGGCAACTGAGGCCCAGAAAGTGGCTTGCTCAAGATCATAGAGATACTAATGAGCAAATTGGGGATTATAACTGAGATCCTAAAACTAAATCCATTGATTTTTTTTTCCCTCTAATAGACCACTTCTCTGGATAGTCATCTCTTTGGACTTTTAGTAAAAAGAATGGCAATGCCACTTCCCTTATCAAATTTCTTTTAGAGTTTTATTTTTCTAGATTTTAAAAAGTTATGTTTTCTTTTACAGAGGTTTATTCACAGTCCATGGCTATTGCTTAATACAGTGACCATTTGAACTACATTTTCACAAGTGGAAAAAATACAACCTTTCATTTTAGAGCTGTGATCCTAGACTATGAGTCACAATATAGAAATCAAAATTAAATTTATATTAACTTCAAAATAACTAATTCTATCATGAGTTTCATATAACTCTTAGCACAATATGCTGCTGAAATTGGTTTGTCTAGAATAGACCCTCCTTCCAAAAATAGTATGTAGCTTTCTTGCATAATGATAAAATTTCATTAAATGCTTATGTGTTTTTGTTAAGAAAGAGGAGCAGCAAGGTTTTAGCTTTTCTTTAGTAGTTTCTTTTCCATTAATTTTACTTCTTTATTTAGAAAGTGAAATGCTTCTGTATATTCCTAATTAATATCTTTCTTTATTTCTTCCTTCCATCTCCCTTCCTCACATCTCTTCTTCTACTAACTATCCTCCCTTTCTTCACATCCTAGATAATTCAAGACCAGGTTACTTAGTCAGAGTTGTTAGTTGTAAATCTTTCCTCTTATTTCCTATTCTCACTGTCCCTAAACTAAGTCTCCTAACATTAATCTCAGATTCTTCATTGTCATTGTAGAGTGCTGTTATTTGAAGTTACTGAGTTCTATTAAAACATCCAAATGCATTCAAATCTGCTTTCTACTTTTAGAATGAAGTAATATTATGTTTCTATACTGTCTTTCAATCTTGATGATTGAATAACTAATCGTTAACATAAATTATCTTATCAAAATTGAATTAATTGCTATTAATGTGCTTTAAAAACAAAATCATATGGGATGATATTAATAGCATTAGTAACAAATGACTTCCTATATGTTCTTCATATATAATGAAAGTTTTGTTTATAATAGGCAAAAACTATATTCTATATACTATAACTATATTGTAAGTATATGCTAATTCCAGCTGCAAGTTATCCTTAATCTTTGTGTCTCATTTTGTTGTAAAACATTACAGTATGCTATTACCTTTGAATTAAGGGGTGGGAGGAGCAGGATTCAGAATCTGAGGAAGATAAAAGTCCTCTCCTAAGTATTATATAAATAAAAATATATCATACTATTATTTGTGTGTGTGTGTGTTTTTAACAGGTTATCAGCATAACAATCCTGTTTTAAACTGCAACTTCTTTCACATTAATTATATCCAAACAAATATGTTTGCAGAAATTTATCTATTCAGCCAAGATCGACAATTAATGACAGAAAATATGCAATTAAAATAATTTTATGCTAATATTAAATATATATTGAAACTAATTCTTATGATAGTTTCCCTACAGCTGTGTAACAATCATAAATTTCACAAGTATTCTCATAACTAATTAAATACAAAGTTTCAAGAAATTGGTTCTATAATTTTCTTACTTTAGAATATAGTTTTGAATGGACCTCAGAAGAATTTAAAGGGAGATGTGGTTGACAGTCACACAGAATATATAAATGGGTAAGTTGTGATGTGCATTGTTGGAGGGAGTACTTCCAGGAATGAAATTAAAGATTAATTAAAGTATCAAAGTAAATATAGTATAGTTTCAACTTCATGCCCTGTGTGAAAATATGAAAGCAGGAGAAATTAAGGGGGAATTCTAGGTAAAATTATATGGACTAAGATGGATTTTTTTTTTAAGATAGGATCTATACTTCAGGTTTTTTGATTCCAGTTTTAAAATACTCATTATAGAAATAAAGAAACCAATCATTCTTGGGATAGCAATTGCTCATTATTAGGCTCTAATAAACAATAAAAATAACATTACCTAACTGAATTTGCAGGTCATATTATAAACAAAGGAGAAAAGATAAATCTTAACTATAAATAGAATACAGTTCTTGACTAAACATGGAATAGAGATGTATATAAGAGATAAAATTAACAATTTTAATGATATAAAATTGAAAAGGCTTTGCACAAATAAAACAAAGCAGATAAATTAGAAGGAAAGCAACTGAAAATATATAGGCATCAAATTTCCAATAAAGATATGATACATGAGGAATTGATTCAAATATATAAGAACAAGAACTATAGATAGCCAAATGACATGAATAGAAAACTTTTCCCCAAAATGCAAAGTAACAGTAATCATATTAAAAAAAATACCCATATCATCTACAAGAGAAATTCAACTTAAAACAAGTCTTAGGTCCCACCTTATAATCACCAGACTGACCAACATGATACAAGATGGAAATTATTGACCTGTCTATAGAGATGTGAATTAGTTTAACCATTCTCAAAATTCATTTTATAACCTAAAATTTACTAAATAATTTATATTTTTGACCCAATGGTAGCACTATTAAACATATATCCCCAAGAATTCAGAGACAGAAGAAAAGGAGTCATAAGTGCTATAATATTCAGAGTGGCTCTTTTTATTATGACAAAGAATTTAAATCAAAATTAATTTATACTAACTGGGGAATGGCTAAACAAATTGGGTCATAAGAAATCATGATTGACAGATTCAGAAAAATCCTTCAAGATTTATATGAATTGATGCATAATGATATGAGAAAAATATAAGGAGGAGGTGACTGATTTTCTCAGCCTCACTTCAATTAAACTAAATGTCAGAACAATAAATCATAACTTTTGAGCAAGTTCAAAAAGTTCTTCAAATTGAGATGATATTGTACAAAAATCATGCGATATACATAAGCAAGGGAAACTTGGTTATGTTCCTGGTATTGTCTATAGTACAAGCTATTCCAGAAACTGGAGAGGCTATGACATTCTATCTAAATGCACTGAGAAGGAACAATCTGAGGTGGGAAAAATGAATTCATTTTTAATATTGGGTTTCTTCCCTTCTTCACAGTATCTCATGAGCATCAAAGGATCTGCACAATTTGGGACTTATCTTCTCATTAGTGTCTTAGCATCAGCACACCCTACCCAACCCCAAGCTCAGGTAGATATACTGAATGTAAGGTTCTACAAGCCAAAAAAGAAACTACATTATGTTTAAGGGTATCTTCTAGATCACCACATCAACTGGAGAAAAGGAGGACTCCCAACATCCCAAAACTATGCTATTCCTTTGACTCCTGCTTTCTAAGCTTGAATCCACTTGTCCTGTGTGTATTTATAAGAATGTATCACAGATATTTAGGAGACTGCTTTGTATCAACTATTCTTAATACATAATTTTAGTAAATATCCCTTTCTGAAAACTGTTGAAGGCTGACTGACAAAATTGATTTTCAATTGAAAATCAGGGGAAGAAAAGACCAGAGCCTCTACGATGGTGCAGACTCTAGCTGATGAACTTAAAATAACCTGAATCTTCACATGAACTCTTAATATCTTGAAGGGAAGATTTACCAAAGTTCTAGGAACCTAACTAATATGAGATAGTGGATATTCCTATAAGAATCTCCAGAATTCATATGAAGAACCATCGAGATGATTTATACATTAACAACCATAATGTAAAAGAAAACAACTTTGAAAGATTTAAGAATTCTTATAAATGCAATTGCCAAACATAACTTCAAAAGACTAATGATGAAAGATTTTCCACTTTTTGGCAAAGATGGCTTAAAGCTGCTGAACAGGAAATAAATTTTCAAAGAGGACTAATATGTTAACAGTTTTTACTTGACTATGCTTATTTGTTGCAATGAAGGTTGTTTATATTATGATAGGATATTGATTGGTTGAGAGAATAAAGCAAAAAAAAAGAAAGAAAAGAAAAAGAATATCCATTAAACATTATTGGGAACTGTACTAAGCACTGGAGATAAAATTAAATATTTTAAAAAATAGTCTCTCACTTCTGGGAGTTATTATCCATTTTTTAATGGCAGGTAATAGAAGTTCACAGTTTCTAACATAGTTTGTAACATCTTTTCATTGTATATTGGGGTATATTTGCTGATAAGTTCATAATGAAAAGAAAATCATTTTTTAATGGATTTTTAAAAAGTGAACTAATTCTCTTTGTTTCCCAGAAAAGAACATGTTTTTAAGCATGCTCTTCCCATGTGACTAGAAAGACACATTATACCCCAAATTCTATAATATCACAATATCAATTCTGTTTAGGATTGATCCACTTACAACACTCTTTATTATTGGTATTATCTTTGATCACTTATTTTAAATAACCTAGCTTAGATACAAACAATTCAGAGAAAAGTATAGATGCATTGATTCAACCTAAAATCTTACACTTATTTCAACTTGAGTCAATATTATTAGATGGTCCAAAAAGAAAAAAAGTAGAAATATCCATTTGTGAGTGTGGGAGAAGAAAAGTAATGGCATAAGATCCTATGGCCAACATTTTTCTGAATGATGGGATTTTTATATTGATATCTAGAATTTAGCAGCTTCATTAAGCCCTACTGTTTTCACATTTTGTGCATATGTAATTTTTCATGTATTTGAATGACTAAATTGCTTCCTAAATTCTGATTAGTATGGATTATGAATGCCCTGATGTGGTGGCATTTTTCAAATTCACAATGCAAATTTCCTTGGGAATGGAACCAATGACCATATTATACATAATTGTAAATTCAAATAGTGCAAATCTGAATACATGGAATCATATCACAGAATTTGTTATTTATATCAAATCTAGCTGAAATCATAGACTTCTAGAGCTGTCTTTAATGGAGCTGAAAGTTATTAGTCTAACCCTTTACTTTTATAGATGGAGAAAAACTGAGGTTCTAGAGAGATGAAGTGTTTTGTTGAAAGTTTAAAGAGAAAATTATTGGCAGGACTAAAACCAAAACCCAAGTCTCTTTATTTCATGTCTAGAGTTCATTTGTTTATTTCTTTCCATCATACCTTTCATATACATGACTTCATTTTACAATTGAGCTTCATAGAAGAGGCAAAAGCTTCCTTTAGTGTCGAACAACACAAAATATTTTGTTTTAATTTCATTTAAAATCAGCTTTAAAGTGGAAAGTGCCACTTTCTATAAGGACAGATTTTAGGCTAAAAATCAGAAAATATAGGGAGCTTGAACTTGATAAGAATAATAAGATTAGTGATATAACAGAATCCCCTATTTTCCCTTCTTAGGCTCTTCATGAATTTTAGCTAATACCAATTTGAAGAAATTTTTAAGAAAAAAATCATGGACTTGTGTATAGTCTTAATAATAAGTAGAATTTAAATTATTCTGAATCAAATATCATTAAGGTTTTTTTTTTGTGGAAAGGATGAGAAATTCTTGAAGGTCTATGTATTCACTAAATTTTTTTTTTTATCTGTTGCTTTACAAACAATAATGTGTAGGGGTAGATAAGTAGAGTAAATAGATCTGAAACAAGATTGAACAAGAGTCCCCTAAATCCTGTTTGCTATGAGGTTGGATTTTTTTTTTTAACTTCATATACTGACACACTTTTGGAATAATTTTGTAGAAGCAAATCAAACTAAAATGAGTCTCTACTAGTTTATGAAACTCTCAAGAAATTTGATCTACAAAAGACCTGTTTAAATCATTCTCCTCTGTTCTACTTTCTATAATAAACTTCCTCATTCTTGATAACATTTATAAAAAGTAGATTCATATATTCCTAAGAAGTCAGTGTCATAAAATTTCCTTTTAAATTTTCTCCTTTTTTCTTGTTAAATTCTTTTTTATAGCCTACAGTATAGTTTTTCATCTTCCATGTTTACACTCAAACTTCAGGTATTTATAAACAATTATCATGACCACTTTTAGTCATCTGTTAAACAGCCAGACAATTTAGATCTTTTAAATCTTACTTCATTTCAATTTGACCAAACCATTAATCATTCTTTCTGCTTATCTCTGAATTGTTTCCAGTTTTTCTTGTAAAGAGGTAATCCAGATTAAATGTCATATTCCAGGTGTGGTCTCATTAACGTAGTAACAATTCCCCTCCCCCCCTTTTTGTAGCCTAATGCTTTGAATATTCTATCTAGTCCTTAACCTCTGCTGCTTCCACCTTCATGGCAAATCTATATATAATTTTCTTCATAATCTGAAGTACTAAATTGCTTCCTAGATTTTTCTCATTTATTTTTCTCTTTGATCTGATCCCTCTTTTTTTTAATTTATTTTTTAATTTTTTTTATATTTCAGATGTCCCATAATCTCACTTTTGATCTTTTGGATTTGTTAAATCTATAACCACCTTGGATTTCAAAAAAGAAAAAAAAAATGAAATCTAAGATATAAACTTTCATTAAGCTCTAGCAGTCAGTCCTATCTCCTCAGGATAGATATGTAAAGTTTTCTCAATGAAAAATATTCCCTGAAAAAGTTCTAAAATAGACACAATCAAGGTAATGGGCTGACATGGGAAATATAGATTAGAAATAAGTAGTAAGAAAGAAAATTCACATTTTATCTCTCCCTAACAAGGAAATATTATCATTCTCTGATTTTGAAGTAGAAAGAAGAAAGATTTGATCATTTCAATACATTTCTTCAGATCTAATTAACATGGGTATTTATTTGCTTTTTCATTGTCAATGTATGGAAAATTACTAAATTACAATAAACCACTTGGATTGCATGCTTATGAACAGAAGTATAGTCCAATACATTATAAGTCAACCTTATAATGAAAACTTTCTAAAGTCGTCTTTCCAAATTATTTTAGTGAACAATTACTGAGTTTATTTGATTATAGGCCATTTATATAGTAAGCCTTCTCTTAACCATTCCATCCCCTCCAGCTACTGTCCTCTCCTTCTTTTTCATTACTGAATTTCTTTAAAAAAAAATTAATTCCCATTCCCTCCATTTTCCCAGCAGTCACTTAACTCCTTGCTCCCAAAATGTGGTTATTTCCTTTATGGTCCTACTGAATTTGCTCTTTTGAATGTCATCAATCCCAAACTTTTTCTTAGTCTTTGAAATCATACTCAAATCCTATAGTCATTCAATTGATCAATAAGCCCTGTTAATAAATCAATAAGGATTGATTATAGATTTACTTTGGGCAGATCCTATTCTGAGGATACCAATTGAAACAATTTTTACTCTCAAGAAAAGAAAATAAGTATATACATGAAAAAAGTATACATGTAAAGAATATATATATAAACATATATACATATATGAAAGCATACATATAAAATTAAAAGTTCAAATACATGTATATATTATACATATTATAAATATTTATATACAAGTACATTTATAAGCATTTGTGTATAATAAACACATTCATATGTATGTGTGCATGTGTTAAATGGAAGTTATTTTGGAAAAGAGGGCAAATAGTAGTAAAGGGGCATGCATATAATAATGTTTGAACTGCATCTTAAAAGAAGGAAATAATTAATTAGGAAGAATTAAGGAGGGAATACCTCCCAGGAATGTGGCACTACCAATTCGGAAAGGCACAGAGATGGGAAATGGAGTACCAAGTGTAAAGTGGAGGCCATTTTGTCTACCTTACAGTGTGTGGAAAAGGGAATAATGTCCAGTGATGATGGAAAAATCAGTTAGGACCAAGTTGTATAAGGCTTTTTTTTTTTAATAAGTAAATTCTATCAAATCTTTTTTTTTTTCTTCTTTTTTTAAATTTATTTTTATTAAGCATTTTTTTAAAATAATTTTTATAATTATAACATTTTCTTTAGCAGTACATATGCATAGGTAATTTTTTTTTTACAACATTATCCCTCGTACTCCCTTCTGTTCCAAGTTTTTCCCCTCCTTCCCTTCACCCCCTCCCCTAGATGGCAAGCATTCCCATGCATATTAAATATCTTATAGTATATCTTAAGTACAATATATATGTGCAGAACCGAATTTTGTTGTTGTTGTTGTTGCAAAGGAAGGATTGTATTCACAAGGTAAAAATAATCTGGGAAGAGAAACTGTATAAGGCTTTAAAGGCTAACTAGATGAGCTTATAGTTGTTCTAAGAAGGAATTGGAAACCTTTGAAGCTGCTTTAGTAGGGGATGACATGATCAGATCTTTAGTTAAGGAAAATTAGTTTAGAACCACATTTTGGGATATACTGGAGTGTTAAGTGAATTGAAGCATAGAAAACAAGAGAATGTTACAATAATATAGGTAACAGAGAAAAAGTATCTTCATAGCAAGTTTTACTAATAGTTTTCATTTCCAAGCTGATATATATCAAGTTGATTCAAATATAAGAGCCGTTCACCAATCCTAGATGGTCAAAGTATATGAGCAGGCAGTTTTCAAGAGACTATATCTAAGTTTTCTTTAGCAATATAAAGAAATATTTAAGTCAACTAATAATCAGGAAAATACATATTAAACAATTTTGAAGTTCTATTTCACATCCAGTAACATTGTAAAGATGACAAAAAAGGGGAAATGACAAAAATCGGAGAGACTGTAGAAAAATGGCATATTGATATACTGAAAGATATGAAATAATCCATCCATTCTGATACATAATTTGGAACTGGGCCACAAAAGTTACTAAACTGTTCATGTCATTTAACACATCGATGCAGCTACTGAACCTATCTCCCAGATCAAAAAAGAAGACTCATATTACCAAAAAATGTAAATACTCTTTTTTGGTGGCAAAGAACTAGAATTTTAGAAAGTGATAAAAATTGAGGAAAGGTTAAATAAAGTATCATAACTGAAGGTAATCACATACTAGTATACTAGTAGTTATACTAGTTATACTAGTATTAACAGGAGAAAGATGATGAAAACAATACTTTCAGAGAAAACTGGGAAGATTTGTATGAACTGAAGACGTTTTAACGGAGGAGAATCAAGAAAATAATTTATGTAGTAATAGCATTGCAAAGATGGACAACCATGAATTCAGAGTACCAATTATGAAAGTTAGTCACCTTCCAACAGAGAGGTGATGTTTAATATAAAGGATGAGACAGATTTTTAAACATGATTTCTCTGGGAATTTGTTTTATTTGACTGTTTATTTGTCATAAGAGTTATAAGTGGTTGACAAATTTGAATTTTTAAATTTATTTTAAAAATAAAATTCCCTGCACTGCACTTGAATTTAGGTGCATGAGAGGAGAAAAGAGGTAAGACATGAGAAATATAGTAAAGCGGAAAATGGCAAGATTTGGCAAAGTGTATGTATATGTAACCTGAAGAGGAGTGAGGAGTATAGCTAGGATAATTGGACATTATGATCCATTGTTTCTAAAAGAATGAAGGTGCTTTTGACACAAATAGGAATGTTTGGAAAGGCTTGGGGAGAAAGATAATGAGTTCTGTTGAAAAACGTCAAATTTGAAATCTCAAGGAAATCTATTTTGAAATATCCAGTATACAAATGATTAGGTAGGAATAAAGATCAAGAACAGAGATTAGAGAAGTATGGGCAAATATGTATGTGCACACACACATATTCACACAATACATATATGCATATGTATGCATATTTATTAATATACCTATACACATGTGAACATACATATGCAACAGTTACACATGTGCACATATGTCTGTACATTCTACATGCATGCATTTATATACAGATATGAGTCATCTCAAAAGAGACAATAGTTAACCTATGGGATATCATTAAGTTACTGAGAGAGTGAGTATGGGGTAGGCAGAGAATGAATGGGGGGGGGGGGGCAAGACAGCAGCATGTAGAACACCTAAAGTGAAAAGAGCATAATAAGACTGATGAAGCATCCAAGGAGACTAAGAAGTTGTAGTCATTAGACAAGAGAGAATAGTATCATGAAAACTCTAATGGGAAAGATTATCCAAAAGATGGTGGCTACTAGTTTCAAATGTAATAATTAGGTTGAAAAGAATGAAGAGTGAGAAAAACTAGAGATTTATCAACTAATGATCATTAGTAACTTTGGGAATTAGTAACTCAGTTTCAGCTGAGTGTTAATGTCAAAACCCAGGTTGTAAAAGTTTGAGGAATGAGTGAGAGGAAAGGAAATAAAGGCAGTAGACAGATTGGGATAATAATATCACTTCCTATGATTGTTATAAGGATAAAATGAGATATTTGTAAAAAAAAAAAAAACCTTGTATGTCTTAAAGTATCAGTAAATATGAGCTATTATTATTACTGTTGCTCACAATCTTTCTGATTTACCAGATTACAATTTATTTTCCTAGATATCACTATATATGATTCTTTCCTCATAAGAATATAAGCTTCTTGAGATCAGGGACTATCTAGATTTCTTTTTGTATCTCCAATGCTTAGTATAGTACCTGGTTCTAATAAGTGTTTAATAAGTAATTTTTATTTCTTCTTTTTATTAGATCACACTACTATCTGGAACAAGGTGTTCCTTCTGTAATAAAGAAGATTAAAATATCAGGTAGTTTAGCCTTTTTAGATATATAAATCCAAGTCAATTACTAGGTCTGTGGTACTAATCTTACTTCATCTAAAATAATATAATAGCTAGAATTTATATAATACTTAAAAGTTTTGAAAACTCTTTATATGTGCTATCTCATTTAGAACTCAAAACAATTTTGCAAGCTAGGTGTTATTATTATCTCCATTTTATAGAGGAGGAAATTGAAATTGAATAGTTAAGTGAAGGTTAACAGTAATGAGACAATAATGGCTACATGAACAAAAATATTATATCAAGAATGATTGAGATTATAGTACAACTATACATCACCCTACAAAGACCTCATCTGGATAAATTAATTCAAAACATTTAGATAACTATGTTTGGTTCTAGATACTTCAATTTAAGGACATTGACAAGTTATTGTATATTTAGAAGACAGAGTAGTGAAGAGATTTCAAATCATATCAAACAGGAATCAGTTGGAAGAGGGAGTGGGTAAGTCTTGAAGAGAAAAAAAAAATATATGGGACATGATAACTGTCCTCAAGCATTTTAAAGGCTATTATGTGTAAGAAGGATTACATATATTTTACTTCGTCCAAAAGGGAGAACTAGGGACAATATTGCAGGATATAGTAGATGCAAATTTTCTCTCCAAGAGGGAAAAAAATAAAACTAAAACTTACAACTTCTTCAAAATGAACTGAGATAGATCAATATATATTGAATTCTACATCACTGCAAGCTTTCAACCAGAGACTGGAATACTACAATACTACTCCAACAGAATGGAATAGTACAAAATAGGTCCTTTTTAAGGTATAAGTTAAGTTAGAATGCCTTCAGATGTCCCTTCCAATTTTGACGATCTGTGATAGCTATAACATAGTTGGTTTTTTGTTTTGTTTTGTTTTGTTTTAATTATGAAAAGGGCTTGACAAATGATTATCTCATAAATATACTGAGAGAGAACATAATTTTCAAGATGTTTTGTGCACTTTTTCAAATTGATTTACAAAAAACAGACTTTGTTCTTAGTCTCTTAACATTTTTTCTGGTTAAAAGCTGACATCTGTAAGCCAATTCATTAAGCTGGGTTTCTTAATTGTATGCTTAAGAATATTATCAGCTATTCATTGCTTTACCCTCACACAAAGACAGGATGAATGAGGCTCTTAGCATGGATATCAAATTTCAGGGATAAAGAAAAATTGACCCACCCTTCTTAGTAATTTTGATGTATAGAGTTTGGCTGTCAACTCAGTGGCAAGTTACAACTGGCAAATCATGGTAAACCTGAAATGCCAACTATATCTTTAATATTACTATATTAAATAATACTATTTTTTTCAATTTTGAGCTCCTTAGAGCAACAATTTCATTGTGAAGCATACCTTTAATGTTTTTCCCCACTGCAACCAAAGATGTAAAATATTATATTGTTAGTAGTTATGTTATTTGATTTGTTCTTCCATGATTTTAATATTTGTTTACAAAATTTTGTTCAATTCAACATCTTGAATGCTATCTTCAGGATACTGTAGTGAGCATTTGAAGAGATACAAAAGTAAAACAGAACAGGCCTTGTCTTCAAGGGACTTATTCTCAAATGTATGTAGGAAGACTAAGACAAATAAATGTATGACTATAAGTTTTAATAAATCTCACAAAAAAAGTTCAAAAATGATGTGAGCAGGAAGATTTGAGGAGGCAGAGAACATTAATTCTAAGTGGATGTGGAATTCCAAGTGGATGTGGAAAGAAGAGAGAATTCAGGAAAAACTTTTTGGATGCAATTTTAGCATTTAATCTGGGCCCTGAAGGAGGAGAAACTTTTTGCATGGAAAGTTGATTTTCAAGACTTTATAATCACCTAGCTATGTGACCCTGGGCAAGTCACTTAACTGCAATTGCCTCATCCAAAAAAAAAAAAAAAAAAAAAAGACTTTACAGGAAAAACAAAATTGAGGAATAGCTAATGGACTATTTTGACTGGTGAATGAAGAATAGTGGCATGTGATATAGTTAGAAAGAGAATCTGAAACTATGTCATTTAGGGTTTTAACCAAAAGATTTTAAAAAATCATTATTTTACCTGGTAAGAATCTCCAGTTTAATTAACTAAAAACATTACTCTTTTTTTTAATATTAATAATTTTTATTATATATATATATTTTTTTTTTAATAATATTATCCCTTGTATTCATTTTTCCAAATTATCCCCCCCTCCCTCTATTCCCTCCCCCTGATGACAGGCAATCCCATACATTTTACATGTGTTGCAATATAACCTAGATACAATACATGTGTGTGAATATCATTTTCTTGTTGCACAATAAACATTAGATTCCGAAGGTACATGTAACCTGGGCAGACAGATATTAGTGCTAACAATTTACATTCACTTCCCAGTGTTTCTTCTCTGGGTGTAGCTACCTCTGTCCATCATTGATCAACTGGAAGTGAGTTGGCTTTTCTTTATGTTGAAGATTTCCACTTCCATCAGAATACATCCTCATACAGTATTGTTGTTGAAGTGTATAGTGATCTTCTGGTTCTGCTCATTTCACTCTGTATCAGTTCATGTAAGTCTCTCCAGGCCTCTCTGTATTCCTCCTGCTGGTCATTTCTTACAGAGCAATAATATTCCATAACCTTCATATACCATAATTTACCCAACCATTCTCCAACTGATGGACATCCATTCATCTTCCAGTTTCTAGCTACAACAAAAAGAGCTGCCACAAACATTTTGGCACATATATGTCTCTTTCCGCTCTTTAGTATTTCTTTGGGATATAAGCCCAGTAGTAGCACTGCTGGGTCAAAGGGTATGCACAGTTTGATAGCTTTTTGGGCATAATTCCAGATTGCTCTCCAGAATGGCTGGATTCTTTCGCAACTCCACCAACAATGCATTAGTGTCCCAGTTTCCCCACATCCCCTCCAACATTCATCATTATTTGTTCCTGTCATCTTAGCCAATCTGACAGGTGTGTAGTGGTATCTCAGAGTTGTCTTAATTTGCATTTCTCTGATCAGTAGTGATTTGGAACACTCTTTCATGTGAGTGGATATAGTTTCAATTTCTTCATCTGAGAATTGTCTGTTCATATCCTTTGACCATTTATCAATTGGAGAATGGTTCGGTTTCTTATAAATTAGGGTCAGTTCTCTATATATTTTGGAAATGAGACCTTTGTCAGAACCTTTACTTTTAAAAATATTTTCCCAATTTGTTACTTCCCTTCTAATCTTGTTTGCATTAGTATTGTTTGTACAGAAACTTTTTAGTTTGATGTAATCAAAATCTTCTATTTTGTGATCAATAATGATCTCTAGTTCTCCTCTGGTCATAAATTCCTTCCTCCTCCACAAGTCTGAGAGGTAGACTATCCTCTGTTCCTCTAATCTATTTATTATCTCCCTCTTTATGCCTAGATCATGGACCCATTTTGATCTTATCTTGGTATATGGTGTTAAGTGTGGATCCATATCTAATTTCTGCCATATTAATTTCCAGTTTTCCCAACAGTTTTTTCCAAATAATGAATTTTTATCCCTGATGTTGGTATCTTTGGGTTTGTCAAAGATTAGATTGCTATAGATGTACCCTTTTTTGTCCTTTGTATCTAATCTGTTCCACTGATCTACCGGTCTATTTCTTAGCCAATACCAAATGGTTTTGGTGACTGCTGCTATATAATATAGCTTTAGATCAGGTACACTTAGACCACCTTCCTCTGAGTTTTTTTTCATTAGTGCCTTTGCAATTCTCGACCTTTTATTCTTCCATATGAATTTTGTTGTTATTTTTTCTAGGTCATTAAAATAGTTTCTTGGGAGTCTGATTGGTATAGCACTAAATAAATAGATTAGTTTGGGGAGTATTGTCATCTTTATTATATTCGCTCGGCCTATCCAAGAGCACTGAATGTCTTTCCAATTATTTAAATCTGATTTTATTTTTGTGGCAAGTGTTTTGTAATTTTTCTCATATAATTCCTGACTTTTCTTTGGTAGATGGATTCCCAAATACTTTATACTCTCAACATTTGTTTGGAATGGAATTTCTCTTTGTATCTCTTGCTGTTGCATTTTGTTAGTGATATATAAAAATGCTGAGGATTTATGTGGATTTATTTTGTATCCTGCCACTTTGCTGAAATTTTGAATTATTTCTAGTAGCTTTTTAGCAGAGTCTTTGGGGTTCTCTAAGTATACCATCATGTCATCTGCAAAAAGTGATAGTTTGATTTCCTCATTTCCTACTCTAATTCCTTGAATCTCTTTCTCGGCTCTTATTGCCGAGGCTAGCGTTTCTAGTACTATATTGAATAGTAATGGTGATAGTGGGCAACCTTGTTTCACTTCTGATCTTACTGGGAAAGGTTGTAGTTTATTTCTATTGCATATTATGCTTACTGACGGTCTTAAATATATGCTCCTGATTATTCTAAGGAATAGTCCATTTATTTCTATACTCTCAAGAGTTTTTAGTAGGAATGATGTTGGCAAAAACATTACTCTTATTAAAGGAATTAGAGTAGGTAATGAGGAAACCAAATTATCACTCTTTGCAGATGATATGATGGTATACTTAGAGAACCCTAGAGAATCAACTAAAAAACTACTAGAAACAATCCACAACTTCAGCAAAGTTGCAGGATACAAAATAAATCCACATAAAATATCAGCATTTTTAGATATTACCAATAAAGTTCAGCAGCAAGAGATATAAAAAGAAATTCCATTAAAAATAACTGTCTATAGGATAACATATTTGGGAATCTATCTGCCAAGGGAAAGTCAGGAACTATATGAACACAATTACAAAACACTTTCCACACAAATTAAGACAGATCTAATCAGTTGGAAAAATATCAAGTGATCATGGGTAGGCCGAGTGAATATTATAAAAATCAAAATACTACCTAAATTAATCTACTTATTTAGTGCCATATCAATCAAACTCCCAAGAAATTATTTTACAGATCTAGAAAAAATTAGTAACAAAGTTCATTTAGAAGAACAAAAGGTCAAGAATTTCAAGGGAATTAATGAAAAAATGCTAATGAAGGTGGCCTAGTTGTACTAGACCTAAAACTACAGTATAAAGCAGCAGTCATCAAAATCATTTGATACTGGTTAAGAAACAGAGTAATTGATTAATGGAATAGGTTAGGATCACAGGACAAAATAGTCAATAACTATAGCAATCTAATGTTTGACAAACACAAGGACTCTAGCTTTTGGGATGAGAATTCACTATTTGACAAAAACTGCTGGAAAAATTGGAAATTAGTATGGAAGAAACTAGACATTGTACCTACATCTAGTACCACATACCAAGATAAGATCTAAATGGGTTAATAATTTAGACATAAAGAGTGATATTATAAGTAAATTAGCAGAACATAGGATAATTTACCTCTCAGATCTGTGGAAAAGGGAGGAATTTCTGTCCAAAGAAAAACTAGAACTCATAATTGAACACCAGAGAGATGATTTTGATTATATTAAATTAAAAAGGTTTTGTACAAACAAAACTATTGCAGACAAGATCAGAAGGGAAGCAATAAATTGGGAAATAATTTTTACATTTAAGGGTTCTGATAATGGTTTCATTTCTAAAATGTATAGAGAATGGACTCAAATTTATGGGAATCCAAGCCATTCTTCAATTGATAAATAGTCAAAGGATATGAACAGACAATTTTCAGATGAAGAAATTAAAATTATTTCTGATCATAGCAACAGTGTTTCTATTGAGCCTATACACAAAGAGATTTTAAAGGAAAGAAAGGGACCCACATGTGCAAAAATGTTTGTGACAGCCCTTTTTGTAGTGGCAAGAAAGTGAAAACTGAGTGGATGCCCATCATTTGGAGAATGGCTGAACAAGTTATGGTATATGAATGTTATGGAATATAATCGTTTTATGAGGAATTATCAAGAGGATGATTTTAGAGAGGCCTGGAGAGATTTACATGAATTGCTGCTAAGTGAAATGAGCAGAACCAGGAGAATATTGTACACAACAACTTCAATATTATATGACAATCAATTCTGAAGAACATGAATCTTTCCAATAATGAGATGATTGATGACAATTCCAATGATCTTCTGATGAAGAGAGCCATTTACATCCAGAGATGTGGGAACTGAGTGTGGATTACAACATAACATTCTCACTCTTTTTGTTGTTTTTCTATTGCACTTTGTTTTTTTTACTCATTTACTTTCTGGTTTTTATATGATTTTTCTTGTGCAGCAAGAGAATTGCATAATGGCAGAAACTAGGCATGGACCCACATTTAACACCACATACTAAGAAAATCAAAATGGGTCCAAGATTTAGGCATAAAGAATGAAATCATAAATAAATTGGAGGAACATGGGATAGTTTGCCTCTCCGAATTGTGGAGGAGGAAGGAGTTTGTGTCCAAGGGAGAACTAGAGACCATTATTGATCACAAAATAGAAAATTTTGATTACACAAAATTAGAAAGTTTCTGCACAAACAAAACTAATGCAAACAAGATTAGAAGGGAAGTAACAAATTGAGAAAACATTTTTACAGTTAAAGGTTCTGATAAAGGCCTCATCTCCAAAATATACAAAGAATTGACTTTAATTTATAAGAAATCAAGCCATTCTCCAATTGATAAATGGTCAAATGATATGAACAGACAATTTTCAGATGCTGAAATTAAAACTATTTCCACTCATATGTGCAAAGGTCTGGTCTAGCTCCTCTTGTCAGGATAAGCAAAAGTCCTTGCCCCACATTGGGCGCCAATTGTAGCGAGCTGTCGTCTCTAGAAGCTGCCGGATCGCTCTCTGGGAAGAGATCTGCTGTGTCTACTCAAATCTCTCAGACAGATTCTTCTTCCTGTAGTGAACCATTGTCTCCAGGCAGTTGCTGTTAACTCTTGTCCAGAGAAGTGACTTCCCTTCCTGCAGAGAGCCCCGTCAGGCCTGATGTAATGCAGAGACCTCCTCTATCTCTGGGTGTCCTCTCTTTTATCCTCCCAGAGAATGGGCGTGGGATAATGCAAGGGCTTCTGGGAAGAACCACTTCAGCCAATGAGCTTGCTCCTTCTATCAAGTCAACCTGAGTTCTCACCTTGTAATTGTCCAGACAACCTGAATTCTGACCTTGTCACTATCCAGACAACCTGAGTTCTCACCTAGTAATCCTAACACATATGAACGAGTGTTCCAAATCACTATTGATCAGAGAAATGCAAATTAAGACAACTCTGAGATATCATTACACACCTGTCAGATTGGCTAAGAATGAATGTTGGAAGGGCTGTGGGAAAACTGGGACACTGATGACATTGTTGGTGGAATTGTGAAAGAATCCAACCATTCTGGAGAGCAATCTGGAATTATGCCCAAAAAGTTATCAAAATGTGCATACCCTTTGACCCAAGGAAATGCTAAAGAAGGGAAAGGGACCTGTATGTGCCAAAATGTTTGTGGCAGCCCTTTTTGTAGTGGCTAGAAACTGGAAAATGAATGGATGTCCATCAATTAGAGAATGGTTGGGTAAATTATGGTATATGAATGTTATGGAATATTATTGTTCTAGAAGAAATGACCAACAGGA
This sequence comes from Sminthopsis crassicaudata, assembly GCF_048593235.1. Taxonomy (NCBI): domain Eukaryota; kingdom Metazoa; phylum Chordata; class Mammalia; order Dasyuromorphia; family Dasyuridae; genus Sminthopsis; species Sminthopsis crassicaudata. Next base: position 164,399,561 of record NC_133620.1, read on the forward strand.
TGAATACAGAGAGGCTTGGAGAGACTTACATCAACTGATGCTGAGTGAAACGAGCAGAACTAGGGGATCATTATACACTTCAACAATGATACTGTATGAGGATATATTCTGATGGAAGTGGATATCTTCAACATAGAGAAGAGCTAATCCAATTCCAATGGATCAATGATGGACAGAATCAGCTACATCCAGAAAAGGAACACTGGGAAATGAGTATAAACTATGAGCATTGTTTTTTTGTTTGTTTGTTTTGTTTTGTTTTCCTTCCCAGATTATTTTTACCTTCCGAATACAATCCTTCCTTTGCAACAACAACAACAACAACAAAATTCGGTTCTGCACATATATATTGTACCTAGGATATACTATAAGATATTTAATATGTATGGGCACGCCTGCCATCTAGGGGAGGGAGTGGAGGGAAGGAGGGGAAAAATTCAGAAAAGAAGGGAGTACAAGGGATAATGTTGTAAAAAAAAAAATTAAAAATTACCTATGCATATGTACTGTCAAAGAAAATGTTATAATTATAAAAATTAATAAAAAAGAAGTGAAAAAAGAGAATTGCATAAATATGTTTATACATATTGTATTTGATATGTATTATAACATGTTTAACATATCTTGTATTGTTTTCTGTCTAGGAAAGGGAGTGAGGGAAGGAAGAGAAAATCTGAAATACAAGGCTATGCAAGGGTCAATGATGTCAAATTTTCTGTGCATATATTTTAAAAATAAAAAAACTATTAAAAAAGATCACACATTTTCATACTTGTAAAAACTATAAGGTTTTAATAAATTATGAATAAAATTATTAAGATCACAAACACAAACTTTTCAATTTATATAGTATAATGTAAAATGAATTTTTCTTTTAAAAAACTGCCCAAAATTTTAAAAATCTGCCAAAATTAAATAATGTTTCTTGTTAAGATGGCAACATTAAAAAAAAGAAACATTACTCATATATTGCAGTAAATTGTTATTTGGAATTGAGCCATGGTTTTGCCTCAGTTTTAAAATTCCACTCATAATTGCTTGGAATTCTAAGCTTAAATTATCTTCATTATTGGTACCAGATTTTGTATTAAATCAATGAGTATTTTGAATTACAGTATTTTTTTTAACAAACACAAAATCTTAGAGTTAGAAAAGACCTTAGAAATCACTCCTTTATAATATTTAATAGATAGTCAGCCTTGCTTGGAAACTTACACTGAGGAAAAATATATCACCTTCTGAGGGATCCTATACTATATTGAGATAACTTTATTAGAAGGAAATTCCCTCTTCTTTCAAACACATATCTGATACCAAACAAATTTTCCACTTTATAGTTTTCATCCATCATCCCCACTTCTGTCCCCTGAGGCTAAGCAGAAGAAACCTGTTCTCTCTTTCTTGATAACTCTTCAAATATTTGACTCTATTACTCATCCCCCTTGTATTTTCTCTTTTCTAAATTAAAAATCTTCATCTCCTCAACCTCTCCTCATATGAAATAAATTCAACTGACCATTCTGGTCAGTGTCTCCTAGATATTTTTAAAATTTTGTCTAGCTTATCATAACTTTCTTCCGTGCAGTCCCCAGAACTGAAAATCTATTCCAAATGTAGTATAAAGCAGACTACAAAGGAATTAGCACTTCCTTAGACCAATTTTACTCTTGTTGTTCAATTGGGTCTGACTCTTCATGATCCCATTTTTGGATTTTTCTTGGCAGAGATACTGGAATAGTTTGTAATTTTTTTTTTCTCCAGGACATTTTACAGATGAGGAAACTGAGGCAAACAAGGTTTAACATCTTACCTAAAGTCACATAACTAATAGGTATTTAAGGCCCTATTTAAATTCAGGAAGATGACTCTTCCTGATTCTAGTTTCAGAATTCTATCTAATGCACCACCTGGCTACCTCTACATCAATACACACAATATACACAAGGTCAAAAAAATCATGTTAATTTTCTTGGCTGATGAAGAATGTTGAATTTCACTTCTGACTCACTTGATCATTCAATTTACTAAATTTCTCAAATCTTTTTATTTTTCTAAATGAATTTTTATCTTTCCATGATTTCTTCAATTTATACCTGTGATGCTGATGTTTCTGATCCCAAGAGAAAGACTTCATAAATATCTTTATTGGATTTTAGTCTGTGAAGATCTTTCCCAATCCAAATTCTGTCATCAAATATCCTAAATATTCCTTTCAGCTTCTCATATTATTAAATTTTATAAGTATGCCATTTACACCTCTATCCAACTCATAAAGCTGATAAAAATTGATAAAAGTTGATAAAACTCCAACTTGATAAAATGTTCAATAGCAAAGGGCAAAGCTCAGTCCTAGGACATTCCATTCAAACCTCTTTCCAAATTGATCTTGAACCATTGATAGTTACTTGATGAATCCAGTCATTTTATGGCATTAAATCCACCTAATTTATTGTTGAACATCTTTCCATTTTTTCCCACAAGAATAGCATTTGCCAAAGCTTGCTAAAATCTAGGTAAATCATTTCATATATGTCATTTCACTGATATACCAAACAAATAATTTATTGTGTCTTTTTTATGATAAAGTCATACTACCTCTTAGTAATATATGTCTATGCACAAACTTAGCCACTTTAATATATATACACTTTAGAATTTTGCATGGAACCAAAATCTTATTTATCTGTATTTTGTAGATATACTTATCTTCCTTTTTTTGGTGGGAGGAAAATCACTTTATTTTTCCTTGTCCAATTCTGAAATAACTTCTCTAATTCTCCATGAACTTTCAAAGCTCACTCAATACATTTTGTAATTCTTTCAGTACCCTTCATTTAGCTTATAATGATTTTGTGACTTGAACACATAAAGTAACCAGGTATTTTGTACTTTAATTTTCTCTAAACCACTTTTCCCCATCCTTACTATTCTCACCTTTCCAGGGCAAAAACATTAGCTTTGGCAGAAAAAAAAAAAAAACACAACATAAAAGAATTGGGCAAGTCTACCTTCTATCCTTTATCCATTATCATCAGCTCCTGATGAGCATCCCTTTGAAATTCTCTTCTTTAGCTGTTTTTAAAAAAGGGCTTTTTTTTTTTTTTTTTGTTATTAGCTTTCTTCTATGGCAAAGTATTTAAGTCTTTTTGTGTATGCCATATATTCTGGCAGTCTGGTGAAGTCTATGGACCCCTTCCACAATAATGTGTGAATATGTTTTAGTAATTAAAATATATGCTAATTTTCAGTGACATTAGTGAAAGTTAAAATGTGATGCTCTTTCCTATCCAAATTCATGAATGGAACTTCTGAAATCTATTAGTGAGTGAGTGGGACTGGGGGGTTGTCAGTCTGGAAGTTCTTTGAAAGAAAAGACTTTCTCCACCATTTTGTTTTCCCAAATCTGAGTATGGTATCTAATACATAGTAGGTCCTTAACAAATGTGTATTGATTTTTTGACTTGATTTGATTTGACCACGGTGAAGCATACCTGCTCTATAGCCTCAGCTCATTTTAAAGTTCAGCCTTAATATTCTCAATGGAGTTTTTAAACTGTACATTGTATTCTATAGCTTAAATACTTCAAAATTGATCATTTTTAAGGGCAATTATCTAAATTTTACTGGAAAAAAGTTTAAGATTTAAACTAAATGGAGGGTTTTAATCTCTTACATTTGTGATAAGTGCCCAAATGAACATTCACAATTAAAATTACTTTTCCCTTTCCATTTAACAAACAAAGCTGATCATCAAGGCTCACATTCATTTCACAAATGAAATCCATAACATCACTGTTTATGCATTTTTGCTCAATCTTCAAACAATATTTCATTGAGGATTGCATTTCAAAACAAATGATAATTTGCCTTACTTCCTTATTCATCTTGGTGTAACTTTGAAGTTTATGATTATAGAAAGATTTTGCTTTATATGACCAATATTTTTGTGATATATCTCATGAATAATTAGCCAAAGATCTTATTCTCTAAGTTTAGCAATGGTAGCTAAGATGTGGAATAGAAATTTAACTTTGGGGAGTATGCCTGACCAAATGCTCTTTACATAGATCAATCAATGTTTTTGTTTTTGTTTTTTGTTTTTTAGTTTTTCATTTTCTCAAACTTTTCCATTTAAATCTCTAAAACTATTTAACATCAATCCTGCTTTTTTCATGTAGACAAAACATCTAGTTAAATTAAGGATATTTTTGTTTTTCAACATTTTTCAAAGCTTACATGGTATAAGTTACTCATGTCCACAAAATTTTTGTGCAATTGCACTGAAGTGTTTAATCTTTGTTGTGAAATGAAAATGAATGTAGTTTCTCCATAGCCTTGCTGGAAGGTCTTCTTAAACTAGATATGCTTTCAGAAGTTAGGCAATGGACTTAATATCTGTCAAAAGTGTAAGGTTATCATTAGACAGTTGCCTATGAGGTAATGAATGTCCTCAGACATAATAAAATGTGAAAGTATTTACTAACGTTTGTGGAAATTGTGTTTTATCAAATATGTCAAGTGTTGGAGAGCCTCTGAGATAATAGGCATATGAATGCATTGATAAATCTATCAATTCATTCAACTTTTGAGCAAAATAATATGGAATTACAATTGTAAAGTCATTAAAGTACATATACTCCATGACAGTGATACCACTACATTATATATCCCAGAGAGGTCAAAGAAAAAAGGAAATGACCTGTAACATACAAAAATCTTTATGAACTATTTAAAACAAAATTGGAAACAAAATAGATACCTAGGGTTAATGTCTGAAATGTAGTTAGTAAATAGAATGACATGTTATTGCATAAAAGTACAAATATGAAGAAATCATTGAAAATTGTAAAAAGAAAAAGTGTGAACTGATGTATAAAGAAATAAACAAAACTAACACGATGTTACACTTAACACGAAAGTGTTAAGTAGATGAATAGTTGAAGATTATAGAAATCTGAACATTGTGTAGAGAAGCCAGCATGACTTCAGAAGACTAATGATACAAAGTTTTGCAAAAATGACTGTTGAAAACTATCTTTATATGTAGTTTGAAAAATAAAATGATTAGTGATAAAGTATGGACTCCAACCTCCTGGAAAAGAGGAATGGTTGTTTAGTGGTGTGGAATAAAATATATATTTGTAGACATGGCTAATGTACTCATTTTCCTTGGTCATATTTAATTTTTGTTAGGAAAATCTCTTGGGAAAAGAGATAGTTAATCAATAATTACTGGGAAGTGAACAAGATACCAAAAAATAAAAGATGAAATGAACATTTTATCAATGAAAAAAGTGAAATATTTAAATAGACATAAAGATTCTTGCTAATTTTCATCTTGTACAGTGTGATGTATCAAATATGTCTCATAGAATCACACATTTAGAGTTGGAAACAATTTTGAACATCATCATGTTCTAATTGTTCTCCTTTTACAGATGAAGAAACTGATACCCAGTGACACTAAGGAACTTGACCAATGCCAAACAGTTAGTAGTACAGGTGGAATTGAATAATTAAATTGGAAGAGCTCATTATTAAACTGCCCAAAGTTGATCATCTTATTTTATTGCATTGGATTTCTGAAAAATTAGCTTAATAAAAACCTAAATGTCACAGAGAAGCTATTGTCTGTTTTAGAAAAGGAGATATATAACCTGACAAAAATCACTAAATGATGAGGTAATGAAGAATGCTTATTTTTGTTTATATTGCAGGAGAACATGTAAATGGAGCAGTGGATAGAGAGATTATCTGGCTTCTTATAATCTATGTATAATTGTTTCCCTCCTTCAAATAAGACTAATATTTTAGCAATATGTGACCTCTCCCTGCAAAAATTGTATTGCTTCTTTCTAAATAAATTATTCAGGGTTAAGTATTTATAGATTCTATCATCTTTATAAAATGTTTTTTTTATGAGTAATAGTCATTTCAGCAGCGAACTTGTTAGCAATAGCACCCTATGTATTAGTTATGAATTTTTGGTAACCATTCAGCAATTTTACTTGATATTCATTTTTCCCCCCTGAGGCAATTGGGATTAAGTGACTTGCCCAGGGTCACACAGCTAGGAAGTGTTAAGTGTCTGAGGCCATATTTGAACTCAGGTCTTTTTGACTTCAGGGCTGTGCTCTATCCACTGAGCCACCTAGCTGCCCTTCACCTAAGATTCTTTCAACATATTCTGGTAAATGTCACCTCAGCCTACTTATTTATCTCCACCTAATTCTTTTTTTTTTTTTTTAAGTACAAAATGTCTCATGTTTTTACCATCTTTTGATCTAATAATTATGACTTTCATCTCAAGGAAGAGTTGAGTTAAATAACAGGACTTCATAAGAAGAAAAGACTTAGGGGTAACATATAAGTTGTCTTTGAATATTTGAAGGGAAATAATATGTAATGAGAATTGGAACTGTTTTTATATAGTGGCAAAAAGAAGAACTAGGAGCAAGGGAAGTAATTGTAGAAAGGCAGTTTTTTTTCATTTGGTAGAAGGACAATTACTAATTATTAGAAGTATCCAAATAAGCAATAAGTTGCCTTGAGAATATAGTGGATGTTCTTCAAGGAAAGTGTGGATAAATTCATAGAGATGTTGCAGAGGGCATTCTTGGTCAAAAGAGATAAATTCTAAGTTTCTGTCCAAATTTGATTTTGTTTTCTTCAGGAAAGACCAGATGAAAGAACTTTCTCCTATGATTATCCATTTTTTTGTTTTTCATCAGGCCTTCAGTGATTCCATTAATTTTCAGGGTAGCTTCCTCCTTCTTGTGAATGTAAAGAGACTTATTATTTGCTTTTGATCTTTTGAAAAAAAAAACACTGTTAAAATTCATTGAGAAGTCTTCACTTATCTCTTCATTGTTTCCTTTATAGTTATCTTTTTCTCATTCTTTGGCTTTTAAATGAATCCAGTGTGTGTTGATCTTCATCTCTGAATAATCTCAAATATATGCATACTGCCACCCTAGGGGTAGAGTGAAAACCTCACAATCTCATTTACTTAGCATTTTATACTATTAAAATTTAGCTTAAATCAACATTAAGGGCAACAGTGGTTGGAGGAAGGAAATAAATTAATTTATGCCTGCTAATATGACTATAATTGATAATATGCAAAGCAAGAAGGGATGCCTATTGTTGGGAATAGGAATGGAGTTTGTGTAATGGGGATTAAAATTATGATGACAATTATTTGCTGTTTTCATGATTGTAGGCCATTAGATTTGGAAGAGTCAATGAAGATTATCTAGTCCAGTCTTCTACAAAATTCATGAAATTCTTCAACAGCATCTGCTAGAGATGGTCACCCAGGTTCTATCTGAACTCTTCATATGAAAGCTGCCTCTTTCTCTCTCTCAACTCAATCTTAATTGCTGTACCATGTTGTAAACCAGTATGAGTTTAGACCATCCAGTTCCCATATTATAATGAAGTCTTACCTTAGATGGGCAATACTCTTATCTCTAACCTTGTGGATAGCTGCTTGCTATGTTCATATCCATAGTATTTATACATGTATCTTTATACCAAGTGGATTTGCGTATACATGTTATGGGCAAATGACTTGTTAAGGATATAACATTCAGAATTCATCTCAATAACCATTTATTAAACATCTATTTAAATACATTGGAGACACAAATATAAAGAAAGTAAATAGTCTCTGTCCTCAAGAAGCTTACATTGTTTTGGAGAGAAAACCACATGTACATAAAAATTTTAATGCAAAATATATCCAAATTAATTCCGATCCACTGGGATGGGGGTGGGAGTGGAATTAAGATAAACATACCATAAAAGTTGACATTTTAGAATGAATAAATCTAGAATTTTTTAAACTAGGTATAAGGATGTGTCCTTCTAGACACAAGATACAGCTCATGGAATGGCATAGGAAACAGAATGTTGTTTATGGGAACTGGCAAGTTCCATATTCAATAGAACATTTGAAGGAAAACCCTGTAATTTCTGAAAAGGTTGGTAAGACAAAATTATTAAAAACTATTAAAAGCTAAATAGAGAAAATATTTATGCTATCCTAGAGATAAGAAGGAGAAACTAGAGTTGAATGGGGAATAACATGATTAGATTTATGCTTCAGGAATATCAATTTATCCGTTCTATGAGTAATGGATTTTTGAGGGTAAGGACAGCAGACCAGGAGACCAATTGGGAAACTGCTTCAATGGTCCAGGCAAAAGTGGATAAAGTTCTAAACTGGTCTGGTAGTTGGGTATAAGACTAAGAGTGGCAAAAGTGGATAAAAAAAAGTTAATGTGAATATGGATATATAAGCTCAACAAGATTTGGCAACTGATCAGATTTGAAAAGTGAGCCAGGTGGTGCAGTGGATAGAGCACCAGCCTTGAATTCAGGAGGACCAGAGTTCAAATCTGGTCTCAGACACTTGACACTTCCTAGATGTGTGACCCTGGGCAAATCACTTAACCCCAGCCTCAAAAAAAAAAAAAAGTGAGGGAGGTGGAAAAGTTAATGCTTATTCAAAATCTGCAAAATGGCATGACTATAAGACTGGTAGTGCTAACAATAGAAATATGGAAGTTAGAAAGAGAGAAAGGTTTGTCACTCTGTACTGAATCCTATCTCCTCTTGAAGCTTGCATACCTTTTATATTATTGTTAAAATTCCTTTGAAAGGATTTATTTTAAAATGTAAATAATATTTCTCAAGTTCAATAATTACAGAATATCCCAAAGTTCCAAGCCACAGATCTCTAATAAGACAGTTTCCTTTCATGGTGATTTCATTTTACTGCTATATTTACTATCTAAATGTGCTGATTTTGCTTCACAATATAGTTTTGACTCCTGCAAATTATTATTCCTGGAATGTTAAATCAGTGTCAAGAAATTAATCCCACCAGCATACTTTCAGCACTTTATTAGTTATACATGCAGTAAGCAGTATAAGTTAGTTATGAGCTTCTTTGATAGGGTACTATAAAGCCCTTTAGTCTTTTAAAGAGTACTAGCTAGGATTGGGTAACTTTAATTGTAGGTTTCAAATATCACTCTCCTTCAGGAATCCAGCTGGAGACTGAAACGTGTCCCTTGGGAATAAATATTTGGGATTATTTGAAGTCATTTGGAATGAATTTTTGAATGAATTTTTTATGCTTAGTGACATTTCCTTTAAAGATATATTCAAAGTAAAATCCTACTTAAAATAATTATATTTTAAATTATCAAAAAAGAAATTTTAAAAGAAAATCCTCTTTAGTGCCAATGTGTTAATTTAAATAAACTGAAACAAATATTTTTAACAATAATTTTTCACACTCAGAATTTAGAGTTTGAATTTATTTTTCTTTAGATGAAACATTTCTTGTTCCTCTACATGTTACTATTCCACAACTAAAATTTTTCAGCATTTAGTTGTATAGTCATAGATTGTAAGGTCATACAAGGCACTAGGCAATGTTAAAGCTACACAGAACCTAGCCCATTTGTGTAATCTATTTGTTTGGTTGTCTGTAGACTCCCTCATCTTCCCTTGGAATAATGTGGACTACTTTGACAAGTAGTGTCATGACAAGACACATGACAAGAAAACTTCCTCAATATCCTCCAGGTTAAGTGAAATTAGGAAGGATTATAACAACTCTACATAAGGTACTAGGGAAAAGAAGTTGGGAGAGTGCCTCTTCATTGCTCTTTAGAGGACAAATAAAGACAAAAGACAAGGGTATTTAATGCTTATAGTTAAAATATTTAAGTTCAAATTACTATTTTGTTTTTCCTTTGACAATAAATAAGTAGGCTTATATAAGTCACTTTTAGGTAAATACTAGTTCATAGGAATCAAGTGAGTGTGATATTGTTAAATCAGACAAAAAGTCCCACAGACACGGGCGGGGTGGGGGCAAGAGGGGGGAGAATGAGACTGAGACAGAGAAAACAAAGCAGTAAAATACAAATATCCATTAATCTCCAAACACTGTGCAGACAAGGGACATCTCTACTATGCTTTTTCGGTGTTATATTTTTATTTCAGGAAACAAGTCTATATTTTTCAAATGAGAATATAATGAAATACAAAAAGGTATAGATGATATATGCTATGTAAACTATTTAGCTTCATCAAATTTCTCCAAAGTTCTAAAAATGTGTTAGTTCTATCGTAGTTTCAAATTCCACCAATACCTATTTTCTCTCATGTCCCTCAGCTTCTAACCCTGTCTATTTTAATACCAGAATAAATGTTTCAAGCTTTATTTCTTCCCGTTTCTCACTTCTAAGGCCCTTCGAGGCTATTTGACAGCTTCCTCTTCTCCATCTTTTTTCTTAAATCACAAGGGGAAATTTTGTACTGGGTACTTTATTTCTTTCTGACAGTTATTGATGGTAAGATAACCTAATAATTCATAAGGAGGAGAGTGAACCTGAGAGCAATGTCTATGTTATAAAAGACCATCCATTACAATGAGAAATAAATGATGTTATTTAAGTATGACTGACTGCCTAGTTGATTTATCAAGCAGCCAATGAATGAAGCATTTAAGATGTGACAGTATAAATATAAAAATAGAAACTGTGTAAGGGCACAGACTTTTATAAAGCTTTATGATGACAAATTTGAAATAACTACAAATAAATGATAAAGCTGCTGACATTATGTAGGCCTTTGAAACAGTTTTTTTTTTAACTTAATGGTGACAACATCATGTACTTTTTATGTCCTTAATTTCTCTGTATTTTTGGCCTTTTATATGGGAGATAGAATAGGATAATAGAAAAAGAGATGGTTTAAGACTGAGAAGACAGACCTCAGTTCTTGTTTTGGCTCTTCAATTTATTGTGTAACCCTGATCTGTAACATGCCCTTCTGGCAGTTATTATTACCAGTCTGTCCTAGGCCCAACAGAGTACCTTTGACCACTGACCTTTGCAGTGTCAACTCTACTCAGCTCGCCTCCTCTGAGGCCTTCAAAGGTCTCTGGCCACAATTTCTTGAATAGTAGTTTAATAACTGGTAGCACACTCAAGAACAGCTACATGTAATCTTAAAAGCCTTTATTATACCTACTCACATAATGCCCTGACTTGTCAGCTCCCTAGTGAACACCTGGTCTGAAGATCCACATGTTCACTACCAAACTTCTTACCTCTCTAGGCTATCCATCAGCTTGGCTCAGCTACCCCAGGCTAGGAAGCCAGGTTAAAGAGAGTAACTGCTGTCTGCAGTGGGCTTATAAAGGGCCTGTGAGGTCACACACAGCCAACCAGCGAGAGAGCCGTCACCCATTACGAAGCTATCTCAATATGGCCAGGATCTCACCCCCAGGGCAGTCCTATATCCACAAAAATTATTTCTGGGCCACTCAATCTCCTGTTGTGCTCTGGCTGCCCATTTAAAGGACCCTTACACTGATCCTTAATTTCTTAATGCCTCAGTTTCCTTATTTATAACACCATGAAGTAGGATCAAGCAGAGCATAAGTGAAATAATCCTTAAGATTTCATAATTCAAATTCAGACTTTGACAAATTTATGATCTTATTGATATAATCAATCTAATAAGTTATATAAATAGATAGGTTGCTATTATAGTTCATCCTTCATTTTCAAAGAAGACTAATGACATTGTGAGTGATGTTTTAATTCAGGTAAATTGGATTTAAGTGAGCCAGAGTTGGCAAAGGTGTCAGCCTCACACTCTCTTTCAGAGGTATTGAAGTACAGTGGCAAAACAAAGCCAAGATAACTAGCAATGGCCTGGGATGCTGTGGATCTTTGATCCTGGGATCTTTGATGTTTATAAAAACTTTAAGGGCTAAACCAGTACATGACTCAGCTGCCATGATCATTGGAACAAACTGTTTTCATCTAACCACTGTGCTGAGCAAAGTCTTCACAAACTTCATGCGGAGATTCTCCTAATTCACTGACTGATTTAAGGCCTGCTAGTTACTCTTAATGTGGTTTACCCAGTCTGCCAAGAACATTTTTACTGGAGTTTGGCCTTTGTTAATACTAAAACTTGTTGGAGCCACAGGTAGAGTTGGGTGAGATGTGGACATCAAAAGGTAGATGAGCAGCCCTGAAAGGGGCTCAGCAGAGAGATGCTAATTCTCCCTGAACACCTCATACAGCTATACATAAATAGTGCTGTATAGATTATAATCCACCCAAACCCACTCAACCAGTATAACTCAATATAACTCATGTGTTTCCTCCCCAAATCCCTATACAGTGAATTTCATCAGCTGTGGCAAATCTTTATTCTGGACTTCTTAACATTGTTTGGATTCCAGTTGAACATACAAAGACTATCTACCAGTTCTCCTTCATTATTTTCATAGCTAAACTTCCAATTTTATATTTCCTTGATTAAAATACCTTATTATGTAGTTTTTGGTTAAGTAATATGTTATGGCCTGTTCCCATTCTTTGACATTTTTAATAGTTCAATGCGATGGTCCGGTCTAGCTCCTCTGAAGGGCTCAGAATAAGTCTTTAAATGAGAAGGTCTGGGCTAGCTCCTCTGAACGGCTCAGAATAAGTCCTTGTCAGGATAAGCATAAGTCCTTGCCCCACATTGTGGACGCCAATATGTAATGTTCTTGAATTGTGTCTGCTCAATTATAATCCTTCTCTGGGAGGAGATCTGTAAAATCTTTTCCTCTGTGTGCAGGTTTCTTGGGAGCTCTGAATCTCCTCCAGCTCTTGTTCTTTCTCAGATCAGACTGGTCTCCTTTCAGCCTGCCTGGCATCAAAACTCTATCCCAGAGTCCATTCTCTCAGACCCAATGCTGCCCTTCTTTTATCCCAGAGAATGGGCGTGAGATAACCCAAGGGCTTCTGGGAAAAATTACTTCAACCAATGAACTTGCTCCTCTTAGAATTCCTAAGGTGTAAACTCCATTTAAAGGCCCAGAACCAAAAGTCTGAGCCAGAGAACTGTCAAGTCAACCTGAGTTCTCACCTTGTAATTGTCAGACAACCTGAATTCTCACCTTGTCACTGTCCAGACAACCTGAGTTCTCACCTGGTAATCCCAACAGTTCAAAGATGATAGTACTCATGATTTTTGGTGAATAGTATCACCAGAACAATATTAGTGTCAAAAAGAAAAAATTGTTATTTTAGGAAGACATTTACAAATATTTTAAAATAACATAAAATTTCCAAAGAGCAAATGACTTTTCTTCTGCACTTTGTCCTCTTCTTCATTCTTCATTGTCCATATTCAATGTCTGCTATCTACATGACAGCATCTATATGATATATCTATATCTATATCTATTGTAAGGATGCAGTTCCCACAAAACAAGAGAAGGGAATTGTAAGGGCCCTTTAAATGGGCGGGCACAACGCAACAGGAGATTTGAGGGGCCCAGAGGTATTCTCTGTGGATATAGGACTGCCCTGTGGATGGGATCCTGGCCATATTGAGATAGCTTCATAATGGGTGACAGCTCTCTCACTGGTTGGCTGTGTGTGTGACCTCACAGGCCCTTTATAAGCCCACTGCAGACAGCAAGTCGCTCTCTTTAACCTAGCTCCCTAGCCTGGGTGGCCAAGCCAAGCTGATATATAGCCGTGAGAGGTAAGAAGTCTGATAGTGAATACGTGGATCTTCAGACCAGGTGTTCACTAGGGATCTGACAAGTCAGGGCATTATGTGAGTAGGTATAATAAAGGCTTTAAAGATTACATGTAGCTGTTCTTGAATGTGCTACCAGTTATTAAACTACTCTTCAAGAAATTGTGGCCAGAGACCTTTGAAGGCCTCAGAGGAGGTGAGCCGGGTAGAGTTGACACTGCAAGGGTCAGTGGTCAAAGGTACTCTGTTGGGCATAGGGTAGACTAGTAATTGTAACTGCCAGGAGTGCTGTTACATCTATATCTATATGATATATATATATCTTTATGACAGACACCATGGGCTGCCCCACAGTTGTATATCTTAATCTAGATAACACGCATTCTTCATCCACTTGGTTTTTCCTATGTGGATAGATAAGTCAAACTCTTTTGAGTCATTATTTGGGTGCTCTTCTATATTCTGTAATGAGGACAATAACATCTATAGACAGAAACGTCTGGAGGTAATTAATGGATATACATCTTCCTAATTTATATCTGTATATGTCTAAATAATTTATTTAATCATAATATCAATAAATTTATCTGAGTTACATGTTCCAAGGAATCATGAAAATTTTTGATGTATACATGGCAGATACTTCACTGAGAATCTTTAAGGCAATATTGGTTATACAAAATAAAGTACTTTTAAAATAAAATAATCAAAATAGTATTTTGATTTCTCTGAATCTTTTGGTCCATTTGTATTACTATAAGATATGTATATAACACAAATAACATTATTTATATCATAAAGGATTTAATTTAGTATAGAATATCTTTGGGTTTTGGGGGGTTTGTTTTAAAGAAATTGGGTCTCTATCTTTCCCAGACTGGTTGTGAAATGATTACTTATGGGCACAAGGCTACTGCTGATTGGCATAGCAACTTCACCCTGCTATGTTTCCAATCTGTATTGGTTTTCCACTCCTTAGGTAACCTGGTCTCTTTCCCCCACCCTCAAGCTTAAGGAATAGTCATGACCTTATTATAAACACAATGAATCTCAGAATCTCTAGCTCAAGAGCAAACTAGCCTTAGCCTCATTAGTAACAAGAATTATATACCACCATGCTTGGTTATAGATTATCATTTGCAAAAACCTTCCAGTTTCCTTCTCATATATTTATCAAGGATGTCTCCAGGAATACAGAAGCAATTCTTTTTTTCAAGACCTTGATGGTCTAGTAGATAGAGTTCTGGGCCTGAAGTTTGGAAGACCTGACTTCAAATCTAGCCACAGATGCTAACTTGCTGTGGGGCCTAAGATAAGTCATTTATTTTCTATTTGTTTCAATTTTCTTAACTGTAAAGTGAGAATAAAAAAAAAAACTTACCTGATAGGATTGTTGTAAGGAGCAATTGGTATGTGTATTTATATACACATATAAGCAAATTATCTGTCTGTCTATCTATTTATAAATATAAAGCATTTAGCATAGTACCAGGCACATAAAAGGCTCTATATACATGATTATTCATTCCCTTCATTAAAAAACAAAACAAACAAACAAACAACAAAAAAAAAAAAACCACATAAAACTATACAAAGGGAAAGTAGGCATGAGTTAATTATTGGCAAGATTTTTCTTATTTTGAATATGTAATAATAAAGTTTAAGATTTTTTTCCATGATGTTTCAAGAAATCTTGAGAATTAATTACCACAATACCCTCAAAAGTGTGTTGCCCTGACCCCAGACAACTATCTATTTGTCTCTCTGTCTCTTTTTCTCTGTCTCTCTGTCTCTGTCTCTATCTCTCTGTCCCTGTCTGTCTAAGGTCTTTGTTTCTCTGTCTCTCTCTCAGTCTCCCCTCATCTGTCTGTCTCTCTTCCCTGTGTGTGTGTGTATGTGTATATACACATATATATGTACATATATTATATACATATATGCTCATGTATGCATGTATACACACACATAAATACATGCTATATTTGTATGCATGTATGAATATGTCTGATTTAATCTACCTGGTCCTCTGATATTTGTTATTTTCAGTGTCATTTCCATATAGTATTACACATTCAGGTATCATTTTAGAGTCCCAAAGTGCCAACTTTACTGTCCCCAGTACTGAAAAGACATGCTTGTAAAAATCTTTAAAGACCTTTTCCTTTATCTTTTTTTTTTATTCAATTGCTGTCTCTCAATTTCATCCATATATACCCTTGAGATATTTTGATTTGTTGTTTCTCATATTAACTTTTCTTTAAATTTACTTTACTCTCCACTATTTCTTGTAGTTGTGACAGTAAATATAACCTAGATATATAATATATTATCATTTTGCAGAAACAGTAGCAGCCTATATCTAATTCATTTTCTTGCTCTCTATAATCTGCAGAAAAGGAACCTGTCATTTTAACTAATGAATCAATTAATGACAAGCTGAGGTATAGTATATAATTCAGGTATCAAGGTTCCTACATTCAAGTCAATAGTCAAGAAGAGGACATGCATAGACTTTCCTAAACCCATCTATGTGTCGTCAATGCTCACCAGAGGATACTTAGTCTACAAACTTCTATTCTACTGTTTCAAGTTATCTCAGCTTATAACAACTGGGTACTGTGTTCAGGTTCAGTATAACTCTAGGAGTATAACTTAAAATATATTCATATAGGAAAAAAACCTTTCATCTCTGCTCTAAATTCTCATTTGATAACCTAAGATACCCTGTTCTTCACTGCCCAGTTTCATTCATTCAATGGACTTAAAATAACTGGCTTCTAAATAGAAAGTTTATTATAGCAAAGCAAAGTTAAAAAATTAAACTAAAGGAATATGAAACCCAGTCATGTTATTAAACCTTCTAATAGCTGTCATCATGCCCAATGAAATGGGGGAGAAATATTAAAGAAAGGATTTGTGTTTCTGGAACCATGAAGTTGAAACTGAGAAGTAAGAGCTACGGAGAAAAATTTTTCTCATATCATGACACCCCTCTGCCCAACTCTCTTCTTCCCAGTTCATGACTGTTCTCAGAAGGCATGCGCACTAGCAGAAATATTTCTTGCACTCTTGATTGGTAACTTGCATCTTAAATTCTAGCATCCTGATCAATAGGTTAAAGGAGCAGAAACAAGAGCATTTCCAAGAGCAGCAGTCACATGTCACCTTCACACTCCACTGTCAGATGAGGTATCTTCTCTCACCTTTTACTGCAATATTTTACAACAGAGTATTTACTAGAAACTTGGGTTACCCTTAGGCAAAGCATTTCTCTCTGAATCTTGGTATATGCTGATTGAAGTGGTTTTTAATCTTTGTGGTTATTGTCATCAAGATAACTGAGCTGTATTAGTTAAATTTACTTAGGAAATGGTAGTGATCGATGTCCATGTCCATTATTCTATCTATTTCTCATTTTTCTTTTTCAACATTCACTTTAAATAGGTCATGCAGGAGTTGTTCTCCTTGCATACATTATCTTTTCTTCACTTTTATATGTCTATTTTTGTACTAACTTTGTTTTCACAAGTTTGATTATATGCCGGTAATTTTGGAATGACTCCCATATCATTAATGAGTCGTTTCCTTTTAGTTAAAGTCTAATTATTTCATTTTATGGTATTATTTTATGTTTTCCCTGTCCAATATATTAGAGCTATTTTCTCAAAGAAAATATTCATTATTTAGAAGTCTTCTGTGTAGTCTACAAAAGCTTTTCATCCATCAATCAACAAGCATTTACCTACTAGGCACTGTGCTAAGCTTTTGATCTCTCATTCCTTAGTCCTTAGCAACATATGCTGAAATGTTGTTGTTGTTGTGTTTTTGGGTGTTTTTTTTTTTTGCCATCCTTACATATGTCCACTTTTACATCATTTTCTCTGAGTATCAAAGACTATGCTAATTAAATTTAAAGGATCTTAACAAACTTCTTCCCCCAAGATCATTACTCTTTCTAAACTTGCTTGTTACTATTAATGACATCATCATGCTTTTAGTTACTCAGATACCTTTGGTGTCGGATTCATACTCATTCATCTTATCATCTTCATGGCATTTCTTGAATATTTATCCTTCTTCTCCTCTCCTACAACTATTATCCAATTATCAAGCTATAATCACTAGTCACTTTAAATGGACTTTTAGGCTGAAGCCATTCTCTGACTAAATCCTCCACACATCCAAAATCACAGATCTAATCATGTCAATTCTCACCCATCTATAATTGAGTTTCAGTGGCTCCTTTTGAATTCCAAACTCATCTAAAAAGTCCTGAATTTAACATGTAAAGCTATTCACAACCTGGTTTCTTTCTGCCTCTCTCATCTTTTTACATATCTCCCCCTGCCCCCATACAATGTACAGTTAGCAGTCTACTTTGCCACTTTTCATGAACAACATTCCTGTCTCTGCTTTTGCTCTGGCTCCTGTTCTCAATATCTGTAATGTTCTCTCTTTTCACCTTTGACCTTAGGAGTCTCTGGTTTCCTTTAACATTTCATTCAAACATTGCCTTCTGCAGGAGGCCTTTTTTGATTCTCTCAGCTGCTGATCCCTTTTGATTCAAGGTCACCTTGAGTCTACTCATGTGTCATATAGACTTTTACATGTAGATACTGTTTCCCCTTGGTACAATGTAAGCCTCTTGAAGGTAGGGACTATTTCACTTTAGTGTTAGTATTGCCAATACCTAGCATCTGGCATAATAAATGCTTATTGATTAATTCTTCATAGAATTTCTCTATTTTTTCATCATTCATAAAGAGATTCATCATTCACAAAGAGATTTTGATTATAAATTGCAATTATCCTAGTAATATTTTTGCATATACCTTTCACATAGCAAGCACTTCAGAAATGATTGTGGAGTTAGTTTTGTTTCAAATAAATTTTTATCCAAATAAGAAAATAAGAATGTTGTAAAAATTAAAATATAACTCATTGTACTTGGAATTACTATAGTTGCCTAAACTAACTGTAAAGTTTTCTTAGAAGCAGGACAGAGTTAAGAAAATTCTTTGGACTTATAAAAATGTTTGTGGGCTAATACATTTTTGAACCTTTCTGAAAGGAGATGCTTTTGGTTTTGATGACCAAAGTATCACTTTACTCTAGTGGGTACACATGGCAGCAAAATACGACAGTTAAGAATAAATATTCTATTCCAACTCTACTTTTTTAGTCTATAATTCCATGATTTTTTTTCAATTTAGTTATAATAGCTCATGTCAACTCAATGTAGCCTTGGCTCTGAATCAGATTCTCCTTCTTTCTTTTAATTTAATAAAGGAAATCTAAAAAAGGCTTAGTGATAATTTAAGGTATTAAAACTTTTGTACAATTGTTTTTCTTTTTTTTTTTTTTTTGATACTGTGTATAACAAACGACAAAAATATGTAAGCCGAATGATAAATGTTGCTACTGAGGTAAAATATGTTCATTTGAATGCAATATGTTATAGAGTATATTTTATGTTTTTGTCATGGGCTAGGTCCCACAAATTGGGAGTAAGACTCTCCATCAGAGACTGAGTGGACAATGTTTGAGGTGATAAGAATGGTTTGACTTGTCTGTCAAGTATAGCATATAACTTGAGGTATATATTACTTCTCCCTCAGAGTGCCTTTTTGCCTCATCTTGACCAATTTGCCTGCCTAAAGGGAGATATGGTTGAGGGAATTAGACAAATTTTACCTTCACCATCTTACTCATGGGAAAAATATTAACATTAACACAAATATCTAGGAATTGAGTTAAGCTTCTTATATAAATTTCAAATTGATAACTATCCCACATTATAACCCTAGCTGGTATTATTCACTATCACAATTTATTATTGTTCATTTTCTTGGTTTTCTACATATGTTTATATATGTACAATGTTTGTATATGCAAACATACATGTATGTATATATTGATGTTCAGATATATCTCTATATATTCATATTTATATTGTTTCTACTTCATGCCTTTCTATAACATCAACAGCATAGAAAATATCTAATGAGAAATTTCTTCTACAAATGCAGATTGGCACTTGCTCTACAATTTATAGTCATATACACACATGCATAAAGGTATATAACCGTATATGCATGTAATATAGATGGAAAATTGTTCATACCATTATAATAGAGAAAGAAATGTATGTCTTTGTGCATATATAAACATGTTAAACGTAAGAGTTGCATAGAGAAAAAAACTAGCTAAGTAAAATTATTCGGATTCCTTAATTTCCCATATGTATAATTATACACACATACATATATATGAGGATATGTGTGTACCCAGATATTTCTAACATATTATCTTATTAGAATTCCATCTTTAACATTTTGACATATAAAGTTAGCAAATGTGAGTTAAAATAAATCCTACTCCTAACCTACTAGATTTCATTATTGTTGCCAAAGAATGCCTAATACTATTTGTTAAAGTCTCATTTCTTTTACAGTGATAGAAAAATGCAATACTTTTCGTCATTGAGAGCCTTGACCATAGAATTGGTCTCATGAATGAACAGCAATGTCATGTATAAAGCTCTTCTTAAAATATGCCTGTAGAATATGTTAAGTTATAAAACCCTAAAGTAAAATAAATAATTGAAATATAATCTAAACAGAATTTGTTCTTTTAGATTACTTCATGTGTATTTGAAAGAAAGAAATAAATTGAGACCCAAATTAAAATGTTATGAAATGTTGGTAGTAATTAGTGGACTTTATTTCTGCTGACTTAATTGAAAAAAGTATAAAAATCTTTGTTTCCTTAAGTTAAACAATATCCTGTAAGATTTGATCCATATTATTTAAACTTTCCCCCTCAAGTATATTATCATAAAAAGTCAATCATAAAATTGCAGAAACACTTGTTTCTATCTTATTTTTATGTAGCTACTAACTTTTTTGAATTTGTGCAAAGACTGCTTTTCTCACAGTGGCTTTTAGTCTCAGTGGATTATTTTACTTTGCTCTATCAGGAATAGCAGAGATGGCTTTAAACCAAGATCTCAGAGGTGAAAGTAAACTAAAGCTATTCAATCTATCATTTCCTTTCTGAGAGATCATTTCCTCTTGGCACCAAGGGCTTTGCTTTTGTCTTTCAACAAAAATGTTGCTTAATCTCTATGCACAGCCTCAAAACATAATGGACCATGGGTTTTTAATAATTCCTGCCTTTCTGCACCCTACAGACATTTTTTTTAAAATGAAAAGTCCTGACTACTTACAGTTTAAAACAGAAACACATCATCAAATGAAACTGGACAGTTTGAATATACACAGTAAAGACAGGTTACTGGTTTATTTGTTTAGCCAGCTCATGTTTCTTGGGAAACAATTAGACTACCTTTGATGGGATAACTTGACTCTAGAACTTAGATATATTGTTATGTTACTGTCTTGTGTGAACTTGCAAATAGATATTCATTTGCAATCAACAAGAGCCCAGAATGGACCTTTAAATATGACCTAAATATTTCAACTGTATCTGATTTGGCATTATTTTAATTGATTATTTTGCATTGGCCATCAGTGCAATTTTTCTTTCAGTGATTATTTATAATTAATTAATCTTCTTTTCTATGTAAGAACCATTTTCTATCTTTCCAACATATATCAGAAAGGACTATGCCCTCTGATTTGAGTAATGATAACTCCAACTGTCTACTTTTCTAATAAGCTTACTATAATATGTTATACTGAGATTTAAATATAGAATAGGAAACTTGTGTTTCTATTCTAGTGTTTTCATTGGCATTGGGTCAGGGCCTCCAGCAAGTTATTTAATTTTTTACAAGTAACCTTTCTCACTTGTAAAATATTAAGAGGAAAGGCAAAGCATTGTATTAGAAGTTTGGAATACAAGCATAACAATGACTCAGACTCTCAGGCAATTTGCATCCTACAGAAGAATGGATACAGAATGCACATAAATAAAGGTAATATAAATTAATCAACAAGCATTTACTAACTACCCGGTATGTGTAAAGAACATATGTCCAGCGTTAGGAATACAAATATAATGAATGGAATAATTTATACTCACAAGGAGTTCACACATAAGATATTACCAGAATTATGAAGGATAGGAGGAGGCAGAAGAGGTGCAGAAAATGTGCTCTGGGAAAAATTGATGCAAAAGAGTTACCATCAAAGTGAAGATGTAGGAAAGGGAAGTGTCCAAAGAATTGCAATAGTTGTGAAGTTCAATTAAGTAATACTTGTAAATTATTAGTAATATTGGCATGAAAGAGAACTGAATTTAGAGATAGAATACCACTAAGGAATCTCTGCTAAATCATATTCCATGATTTTGTATTAAATGAGAGGGGACCCACTATATAGAGAGGAAGTCATTTAGCTTATGACTAGCTCTTGAGTATTAGAAAAATTTTCCTGATATCAAATCTAAATTTGTCACTTTGCAATATACCCTTATTGGTGCTGGTACTGAATTCTGGGGACTACCTTAACCTTTTTTCGTTTTTTGGTCCTTCAAAACTTGTTCTCATATGACATAGGCTTTAATTGCCTTGTTATTCTTTAGATTGTCCATAGTTAATCAATGTCATTCCTAAATTGTGTACTCAGAACTGAACATAATAGAAAAAATGGAAATTACAAGATTTCCCATCAATTGGCAATTACTAAACAAGTTTTGCTATATGAGTATAATGAAATATTACTGTGACATAAGAAATGAAGAACTTGATCATCTTAGAAAAACATAGAAAGGCTTGTATGAAATAATTAAGAGAAAAATGAGCATTGTATACTGTATGCTATACATTGTAACAGAAATATTGTTTTAAGAGTAACTTTGAATGAATAAGTTATTTTGATTATTATAAACATGCAAATTAAATATAAAGGACATATTCAGAGAAAGAACTGATAAATAGATACAGATATAGAATAATTTTACATATATACAAATATATGTATATATACAACTAGATTTATAAATATATTTGTATCACATTTATTTATCTTTGCTATTGATTTACTTCAATCATTTATTTATTTTTGTATTCTTATATTTATTTATTTTATTATTTTATTCACTTATGTTATTTTATTTTTATTAGTTATATATTTATATTATATAAATATATCTATAAATCTATCTATACCTTTGTGTGTCTAATGGTAGTCTAATTGAGAGTAGAAAAAAGAAATTTATATGACATTTTTATTATATTTAAAAGAATAGCAAGTTATTCATAGTATATTTATGGTTTCATGTGCAATTTAAAAAATATATATACTGTTATAGAAATGCTGATTTTATTCCATAAACTAAAAAACAACACAATAATTTAGAGCTACCTTGACAAAGGCAAATAATGAGTATATTAAGTTCAAAACTTTAAATGTAATATTTATTGAAAAACTTTAAATGTAATATCTATTGCCTAACACTAATCTGTCAAACATTGTTTTTATTTTTTTATAAAGCTTTTTATTTTCAAAACATATGCATGGATAATTTAACAACATTGATTCTTGCATAATCTTGTATTTCATATTTTCTCCTCTTTCCCCCCACTCCCTCCCCTAGATGGCAAGCAATTTAATATATATATTAAATGTGTTAAAACATACGTTAAATTCAATATGTATAAATATATTTATACAATTCTCTTATTGCACAAGAAAAATCAGATCAAAAAAAGAAAGCAAGTGAATAAGAAAACAAAATGCAAGCAAACAACCAGAAGAGTGAGAATGTTTATTGTGATCCATATTAAGTTCCTACTGTGCTCTCTTTGGGTATAGATGGCTCTCTTCATCACAAGATCATTGTAACTGGTATCAATCATCTCATTGTTAGAAAGAGTCATGTTCATCAGAATTGATTGTTGTATAATATTGATGTTATTGTGTACAATGATCTCCTAGTTCTGCTCATTTCACTTAGCATCAGTTTATGTAAGTCTCTCCAGACCTCTCTAAAATCATCTTTCTGATCATTTCCTATAGAACAATATTCAATAACATTCATATACTATAACTTATTCAGCTATTCTCCAACTGATGGGCATTCATTCAGTTTTCAGTTTTTTACTGCTATGAAAATGGCTGCCACAAACATTTTTGCACATGTGGATCCCTTTCTTTCCTTTAAGATCTCTTTGAGGTATAGGCTCAATTACAATGAAAACCAAAAACTTTAATCGGTCAAAGGTTATGCACAGTTTGATAACTTTTTGAACATAGTTCCAAATTGCTCTCCAGAATGGCTGGATGCCTTCACAACTCCACAATGTATTAGTGTTCCAATTTTCCCACATCCCCTCCAACATTCATCCTTGTCTTTTCCTGTCATCTTAGCCAATCTGAGACGTGTGTATAGTGGTATCTCAGAGTTGTCTTAATTTGCATTTCTCTGATCAATAGTGATTTAGAGCACCTTCTTATATGATTAGAAATATTTTTAAATTTCTTCATCTGAAAATTGTTCATATCTTTTGACTATTTATCAATTGGAGAATGGTTTGGATTCTTATAAATTTGAGTCAGTTCTCTATATATTTTAGAAATGAGGAATTTATCAGAACCATTAAATGTAAAAATGATTTCCCAATTTATTGATTCTCTTCTGATCTGGTATGCATTAGTTTTCAAACATTGTTTTTATTCAGACTGCCATATATTATGTTAGCTGTCCCTCCTAGTTTTGTGTAATCAAAAAAATTGAGAAGGATATTATCTAGCACTTATTTTAAGTTATTAACTAAAATGTTAAAACACCATAGAGGTTTTATTGTTTGTTTTTTTGTATGTGTGTGTCTATGTATGTGTATTCAATTTTCTTAAAATTCAGGTGGAATTAAAAAGTTTTGTCAAATAAGATAACAGCATGGAACAGTAAAAAAAAAAAATAAATAAATGTTGAATTTGGAGTCAACTGGAACATACTCAATAATACAATAACCAACCCTCCCCGCCCAAAACCATTTAAATTCTATGGGAAATAAAAACAATTATAATGAAAACCAAAATTTAGGTCCAGATTTCTATCCTCATCCATATACAAAAGTGGCACTTCTATAGTAATTCATTACTATAGAACAAAATTTCATTTGTTCACCTTTAAACTCTCTTTTTTGGTAGGAATTGGACAGTTATGGAAAAGGATTCCCCACCCCCTGCTTCTTTACAATAAAAAAAATGGCTTCTCTAAGATATATTTCTATTAGAACTTTCTTTTTTGACCTGTTAACATATTTTGACTTTTTGGATGGGAAAGCTCAAATTTTCCATTTTAGTTTTGCTACACACAAAGTTATAATGCAATAAAAATGTAGTTAAAAAACAAACAGCTAGGTATCAGAGTAGATAGTTCAAGTCCCATTTCACATATTTTATTTGTTGTGTGAATTTGGGAACTGACTTTTCTAAAACTCAGTTTCCTCATCTGTGAAATGGGAATGCTAAAAATAGCTTTCTCCCAGAGTGGTTGTGAATATTAAATAAGATAACATATGTAACATACTTTGCAAACTTTAAATCACTATGTAAAACCTAATTCTAATTATTACTTTATAGAAAAATAAAAATAAATCCCCAAAATGACTTAATTCTGAAGTTATGGATTAATACTGCAAAAAATCCTGAGTCATTTTTTAAACATGCCTTCTGTCTTGCTCTTCCCACCCATTTGAGTAAAGAATACTTTAGCTTACAGTTTTTGTCCACCTATTGGCTGAATTTAGTGGCCAACTGAAAATAAAGTTAGGAAAAACATGAGTCTTGTTCTTATCACTTTAGCAAATAATTTTAAAAATTGTTTTAACCTTGTAGTACACGGTCAGTCATCACTATATGTACTACTAACTCAAAAAAGAGATATTGTGCTTTTGCCAAATCATGTCACTTTAAATGTACACAAATATCAATACTGTAGTGAAATTTAGGATCCATATTCTGACAAGGTGTGACCATATGCATGGCAATGAAATTTCATCTCTACTCTTACAAATTCCCTTATAAGTAAGGATGTCTATTTGAGAATAAATGGGACCTATTTAAAAGTTAAAAATCCACTCAGGACAGTAATGAAAAAATAAACGGAACTGGGAAAAAACATAAAAACCTTTGCTGTATTTCTTTATGGATTTGTTACTCAGTGCAACTCACTGGTAATGTTTTCCAGGGACTAATTTTTTTTAATCCATTATGCATGAAAAAAACAAAGTTTCACTGTGTTATATATTAAGTTAAACCCTTTAAAATAAATACTATATAGTGAAAATTCATCACAATATGCCTCAATTTAACATTTTACTGCCTATACTTTTCATTTTTTAAAATCCTGGACATGAGCCCAAAGAGGATCAGATAACACCAAAAAAACCTCCAACTCCCTGGAAAACATTATAGAGACATTCTAGTATATTTGATTTTTTAAAAATGACATTTGTCAAACTGTTAGCCTTGTATTAAAGCATGCATTTTGTGAATGTGCCACCATATTTTACTGGAGGTCATATATCTTAGGAACATTTACATTATCAACAATTTCTGGTAAAATGTTCTCCTACCACACCACTCACCAGTCCCCAATCATGTCAAACAATAGCATGGATATTAATAATTAAATTCTTGGTACTTGTAATATTTAGTGGTGATTTCAAAGATCCAAAATTTTAACCATAGCAAAATGTGATGCACATTTAGACTAGATTATGATATCAAAAGGTAGACAATAAAATCATCAAAATTTTTCTTTTAATGTTGTTTTTTTTGACTCAGCAGTCCATTTGAGGTTTTTTTGGCAAAGAGAGTGGAGTGGTTTGCCATTTCCTTCTCCATATTACTTTACAATGAGGAAACTGAGACAAAGAGGGTTAAATTACTTGCCCAGGATCACACAGCAAGAAAGTGTTTGAGGTCACTCAAGAATAAGTCTTCCTGACTCCAAGTGCAGCACTCTCTCCATTGTATCATCTAGCTGACTCTAGACCCACTGTTCTATTCACTGAGCTATCTAGCTACTTTTGGTTTTCTAAATATTATATTTCAAAATTATTTTACCTTTCTAAACTTATTATTAATGGATTCAACGGCATATAATCATAATTTTAACTAACATTTATGTTTGCAGAGTGTTTAACAAGTATTTTTTTCATTTGACACTCACAACTTGGGAAACACATGCTATTATCACCCCCATTTTACAGGTGAGAAAACTAAGGCAACTAGGGGTTAAATGAATTGGTGAATCACAAATCCAGAAAGTGTCAAATGTCATTTATAAATGCAATTTTCATCATACCAAGTCCACTGCACCACTAAAGGGAACCAAAACATATGCAAATTCCACAAGTAAAAAGATTAAGCTTACAGTATTTTGTGTTTAAATTTAATTATCATATTATTGGCTACCCAATTTATTCTCTGTAACTTTCTCACCAAGATATTTTTATATGTTTTGGTTCACATGTAGAAATGACCAATTTGCAGATAAACAAGAATTTATATATAATGATTTTGATTGGAACAAAGCTCTTTCTCCATTTGATTATGAACTATTAGTAATCCTCATAGTCTGATCTGGTGGCTCTTGTGGCTAGCTGTTGCTACCACACTTCACTAACTGAGGTTAGCTGAGATTCCTGGAAGTAGAGAAGATAGGGAGGACAGAATAAGCCACTGCAAATTTCCTCCCTTTCCCAATAAGGACTTAACTTTCTGATCATGTCTTATGTCCTCCTTCCTTTTCTCTGTTACTCATGAAATTTCGACAAATAAAAGAAAAGTTAGGTACTCCCTGCATTAAAGTTATGGTATATGAATGTTATGGAATAATATTATTCTGTAAGAAATGATCAGCAGGATGATTTCATAGAGGTCCAGAGAGACTTACATGAACTGATGCTGAGTGAAATGAGCCGAACCAGGGGAATATTATACACAATAACAAGATTATACAGTGATCAATTCTGATGGACAGGGCTCTTTTCTTTTTTTTTCCTTTTTTAAAATAAATTTTTATAATTATAACATTTTTTTGACAATACATATGCATGGGTAATTTTTTTTACAACATTATCCCTTGTACTCCCTTCTGTTCCGAATTTTGCCCCTCCTTCCCTCCACTCCTCCCCTAGATGGCAGGCATTCCCATACATATTAAATATCTTATAGTATATCCTAGGTACAATATATATGTGCAGAACCAAATTTTGTTGTTGTTGTTGCAAAGGAAGAATTGTATTCGGAAGGTAAAAATAATCTGGGAAGAAAAACAAAAAAAAATGCTCACAGTTTACACTGATTTCCCAGTATTCCTTTTCTGGATGTAGCTGATTCTGTCCATCAATAGTCAATTGGAATCGGATTATCTCTTCTCTATGTTGAAGATATCCACTTCCATCAGAATACATCCTCATACAGTATCATTGTTGAAGTGTATAATGATCTAGTTCTGCTTGTTTCACTCAGCATCAGTTGATGTAAGTCCAAGCCTCTCTGTATTCCTCCTGTTGGTCATTTCTTATAGAACAATAATATTCCATAACATTCATATACCATAATTTACCCAACCATTGTCCAATTGATGGACATCCATTCATTTTCCAGTTTCTAGCCACTACAAAAAGGGCTGCCACAACCATTTTGGCACATACAGGTCCCTTTCCCTTCTTTAGTATTTCCTTGGGATATAAGCCCAATAGTAGCATGCTGGGTCAAAGGGTATGCATATTTTGATAACTTTTTGGGCATAATTCCAGATTGCTCTCCAGAATGGTTGGATTCTTTCACCATTCCACCAACAATGCATCAGTGTCCCAGTTTTCCCACAGCCCTTCCAACATTCATCCTTATTTGTTCCTGTCATCTTAGCCAATCTGACAGGTGTGTAATGATATCTCAGAGTTGTCTTAATTTGCATTTCTCTGATCAATAGTGATTTGGAATACTCTTTCATATGAGTGTAAATAGTTTCAATTTCATCATCTGAAAATTGTCTGTTCATATCCTTTGACTATTTATCAATTGGAGAATGGCTTGATTTCTTATAAATTAAAGTCAATTCTCTGTATATTTTGGAGATGAGGCCTTTATCAAAACCTTTAACTGTAAAAATGTTTTCCCAATTTGTTACTTCCCTTCTAATCTTGTTTGCATTAGTTTTGTTTGTGCAGAAACTTTTTAATTTGGTTTAATCAAAATTTTCTATTTTGTGATCAATAATGATCTCTAGTTCTCTTTTGGATATTAATTCCTGCCTCCTCTACAAGTCTGAGAGATAAACTATCCTATGTTCCTCTAATTTTTTTATGATCTCGTTCTTTATGCCTAAATCTTGGACCTATTTTGATCTTATCTTAGTATATGGTGTTAAATGTGGGTCCATGCCTAGTTTCTGCCATACTAATTTCCAGTTTTCCCAGCAGTTTTTGTCAAATAATGAATTCTTATCCCAAAAGTTGGGATCTTTGGGTTTGTCAAACACTAGATTGCTATTTTTATTCACTATCTTGCCGACAGGGCTCTTTTCAAAAGCAAGATGATTCAATTCAATTCCAATGATCTTGTGATGAAGAAAGCCATCTGCACTTCGAGAGAAGACTGTCAGAATTTAGTATGGATGACAATATAATATATTCATTTTTGTTGTTGTTTGCTTGCAGTTTGTTTTCTTTCTCACTTTTTCCCCTTTTTAATCGAATTTTTCTTGTGCAGAATGATATTTGTGGAAATATGTATAGAAGAATTACACATTTAACATATTTGGCTACTTGCTAGAAGGAAGGGAGAAAAAAATTAAAACACAAGGTTTTGCAAGGTGAATATTAAAAACATGCATGTATTTTGAAAATCAAAAGCTTTATATAAAAAGTTAATTAATGACTTGTGTCTGAATTAATTGTGTATAAATTGTTTTGAATTTTGTTTTTCACAGAAACAAAAGTTTGGAATGTGTTTGAAAAAGGAAGCATCCTCTCTGTAAGCTTCTACATAATGTCAAGATGAACACATTTCTATAAGCATGAAAAAAAGAGATTGCACAGCTTCCCTCAGGAACTTCTTCCAAATATTTCACCATCTTTGAGGGGTGTCTTTCTCATCACTAATCTAATCCCCTCTGTAGGAACCCAAGGATACTTTCTCTTTTGATTTTTCATGGAGATAAATTGCAGATTGTGTTATACTCTAAGTAAGTGAGAATTTACCATATATTGTTATTAGTAGTAGTAGTAATAATAGTATTACCATTAAAATTTTCAGTTCAATTTTCTCTAAACAGCATATACCCCTTGACTTGTATCTTTTTAAATAAGTCTTATTTTCACATCATTTAACCATTTTCATCTCCTTCTATTAAAATCTAACCAAAACTTCTATCTATCCCTACCCATGCTTTCTGATTTTGGACATGACACTCAAAAGCTCAGTACAACCAATGCCTTCTATATAATAGGAAATTTACATCACAATTACCATGTATTGGACTTATATCCATATAAATTGTTATCCTTTCTCTCAGTTCACTTATTGAGCTATTTTTCTAACATACTTAGACATAGCTTAATAATCTTCCATTTGGATTTATGAAGTTTGCTTTTTCTTGGCACAACAAAGAGTTTATCAGAGTTGGATGAAATCAAAGACCTAGGAATCGAATTCAGGCTCTGCTATCTGTTTGCTGTTGGACTATGGATCAGCCACAACTTCTGGGAGTTTCAGTTCCTTTAAATATGAAATGGAACTAATAATAATTCTTATAATTACCTGAAGGCTATTATAAGGTCCAATCAACAAGCATTTACTAACCCCCCACTATGTGTCAGGCACTATGGAAACAAAAATGAAAGACAGTTCCTGACCTCAAGGAACTTATAATCTAATGAAGAAAACAAATAACACAGATGTATATACAGCATAAATATGTAATGAATAATTATCAATATAACTGGTACATATATATTGTATTGGTGCATACATAAAATAGTTACAAACAATGTAGTTTAGGTTGGACACTAAGAACAAATGAGATCATGGAAAATAGTATATGAACATGAATTTTATTAGTAGCAACCTAAACTTATTATCATGGAGCATCATTCCCTTTATTTTGGTTTATAAGAATCCTCATTTTGATTTGTCTTCAAAATAATTTGCACTAATGAAAATCAGGATAATCCATTGGAATAGAAATCAGTCCCAAAGCTTTATGAGTAGCTATTGTGAGGATCAGGGCAAGAATAAATGATAAATCAATAGACTGGTCATCATTACAGGAGAACCAGGGAGCAATTTAAACTGGGAACAGAAAGTGATCAAAAGTTGTTAACAGAACAACTTCTAGAATAAACCAATTTGAATTATGTGCTGTCTTATATATTAAATAATTCAAGTTTTACATTTAAATGCTGTTGGTCAGATTGTTGTTCTATACTTACATGTTACTGAAAATTGCAGTTTATAGAAAATATACACATAATTTCAGTTACCTCATTTTCCTCAAAAAAATGGGTAATAGGATGTTATTTCTTCTTTTCTATCTTTATAATATGATGGAAAATTATTCAATAAGTCACTCCTTTTTCTGGAGTAGCATAGCCATTCCAGAGTCTATAAATGACAATTTTAGTAGGAAACAAAAAGGTAATAGATAGTCTCTGTGTTGGGTAATTAGATATCTTTATCCTCACTTTAACATTAATATTAGCATTAATAGTAAGAATCATTATCTTCAGATGTAAGTAATTTTAAATACATCATTTTGAATAAAGATATTTTTTCTGCATTCTATAATAGTAAAATCTATAAGCTTATTGAACAGTTTATATTAGATTAATGTAACATAGGTCACTTATCAGAAAAGTTAGCCAAATATTGAGACTTCTGGGAAATGGATTAGGTAAATTTGTTATGTATTTATAATAGGATTCATCTAGAACACTGAATAGATGAATATTAAAATGGGAGTCACTGTTGAAAGTATCCATATTAAAGGAGAAGTCATGATAGCCTAGAATTAGAGATTTAGATCTGGAAGAAACTATAGAGGTTATATAATCTCACACACTCATTTAAAAGATAAAGAATCTAAGACCATATAGAAGTGAAATATTTTCTCCAAAGTTCTTAAAAACAATATTTGGGTCTGATGGAAGAGCAACTTGACCAAATAGATTTTGTGTAAGAAAATTTGGGTTCTAATCTCATTTCTTTCTTTTACCACCTTGGATAATATATTTCACTCCTAAAGTTCCTAGTTTCCTCCTCTATAAATGAGAATGATGAGAGAGATGGTCTCTAATGTTCCTTCCAGGTTTAAATTTATGATGACCTTATTAAGAACTGCAAAGTACACAAAGTCTACTCTTTTTTGTCTATGAAGGTCAGAACAATTTAAACCACCCAGGTATTATGACTCTTAAGCATTTTGTAATCTAATAATCCTAATTAAATATTTTCATGGAAATTTATCTTTCAATGTGTTTTTATTGCAATTTGTAAAGACAGTTAGATGGCACATAGGATAGAGTACTGGCCCCAAGTCAGGAGGACCTGAGTGCAAATCTGGCCTTAGGAACTTAATATTTCCTAGCTGTGTGACCCTGAACAAGCCCAATTCCCTTAGCAAGAAAAAACAAAGGAATTTACCTTATGATATTTATGTAAAAATCCATAAACTTCCAAAAAACCCAAGAGATTCCACAGTAAGATGAGTATTTTTAGACCAATAATCCTACATCACCTTGTGAATAACTTTGATGGATGATACCTGTAGAACTTAGACAGAAAGTACCCCGAATCAATGGAATCAAAGACTTTTAAAAGTGAAATCCTATCTTAGAGGTATAGTCACAAGCCATGAAATCTTGATGTGATTTTACATACTACGAAAATGAGGGGACAGAGAGGTCAAATGACATATTCAGGTCACATAGTATTTGCTGTGGTCTATAGCTGGCATTGAAAGTTAGTTCTTCTGACTCATAATCAAATGGTCCCCCACACTGGGGTGTATATATTACCTTGGAAAGGGAGGTATCAGATTTGATATAAGAACTCTCACCGCTGAAATTGTGGTAGAGAAGAAAAGATGAAGGGATGTTTTTTAGTGATTATGATTTTTTTCTTCTGTAGTTCTTTTTTTTTAAGACCTCTCTTTTACCAAGAGGCAGAGTTATATTATAAATTGAAACTATATGTGGAGTTGGGTTTGAATTCTTCCTTGGATACTTATCAGCAAGTTTCTTAACTTCTTTGGCATTCATTTTCTCATTTATAAAATGAGGGGATGGGAGTCATTGATCTAAAAGGACTTTCCCAACTCTAAATCTATGGTTTGGTAAGCATGATTTTCCCACAAATCAAGAATGGACAGTATCAATTAAAAATAGGGTAGGCAAAAGTTTAAGTACCAAATCCTGAAATGTATTATATACAAAATGAAATAAAAATAATTCCTCAAAACTTTTTAGTTGTTTATTTTTTTCTTCTGGAATTTCATAAGATTCTATCATGACCCCAAAAGAAAGCATTCATTTTGATGAAAAAAAGAAAAATTAAACTAATGGTTTAGCATTAGGCAATCAAAGTAACCAGCTGATTAGATGAGTTTTCTACTTCTCAACAAATTGTTTTGGCATCATGTAAGCACTGTTGAAAATAAATATTTAAGAATAGGCCAACATTCACTGCCAGTCCCAACTCGGAAATTCACAAACACATTTTGGCTTTATCAGCACAGGGTGGGTGATGTGGGTGGTGTGCTCCACTTGCTGGAATATTCTGACGTTTTAAATGTGCCATAGTTCAAGTGTTGAAAGATGTTATAAAGCACTTATGTGTATTCACCTTGTCAGATTGCTCAATTAGCCTCACATTTATAACCTCAAAATTTTGACAAAGATGGGTGATTCATGCAAGATCAGACTTTTAGACAACAAATGATTTTATTACATATAGTCTTTGGAGGAAGCATAGAAGAAAACAAGATTTAAAGGAAAGAAATATTGAAAACAAAAGAAAGAGAAATTATACATATATGTGCATATATATTCACATGTTATATATATATATATACATATATGTCTGTATGTATACATATAGAGAGAATGCTTTTATTCTCTTTCTTTTTTTAAAGTATCAGAAAGCTTCAAGGAAACTTTTTTTTTATTCTATGACCTTTTCACCTTTTTATTTCTGAATCATGGCGTAGTTAATGACTTTGAAGGAGCAGTTACTTGGATTCTCCTTTGATTCTACTTTCTGATACTTTCCTCAGTACAACATAGTAGTTTTTGCCATAAAAAATAGGCTGTGTTCACTTTCAATGCCTTCATATTTGAATTTTCCACAAACAATACATTTTAATGCTTTTGTTTTCATAAAAAATAGTTTATCCAAAGCTTTTTAAACGTTCTATGAATCTAGAATACAGTACATTCTGCAAGATGAAAAGGCTTAGGATATGTTCTCTAGGGATTATTAAAAGTCAAAAATATAGAACATAAGATCAGTATTTAATTTTTCTGTTCAGTGGAGCTAAGCAAGCACTGGAGTGTTCAGAATTCTAAATTAATCATATTCAAAAATGTATGTTTTGCATAAACTGTTTGTTCTTAAAATTTCCACAAGAAAGAATTGTTCCATGAGTTTTTGAAGGCAGTTAGGACCCAAAAAATGATTTTTGCTTACTCACAGAGACCTGTATCTGAGGCAAGATGAATTCCATTCCTTTCCTTGCTTAGAATACCCACACATAGTAATTTATCAAAATGATTACTTTCATGTGCATGTGTGTCTCAAAATTAAAGTCTATATTACACAAAAACTCATCTAAACAAAAACAAGCAAATGGAACATATATATTCAACAACAACAAAAGGTATACAATGTATTTTAAAATATTTAAAAACCAACCAACCAAGTGCCTTGCAATTAATTTTAAAGAATCTTCATTTGGCTCATATTTATATTGGACAGTTGTATGCACTTATTTAATTTTTTTCTAGTCCAAGGTAAGATCAATTTGCTAAATTTTCTTTATGTCTAATGTCATGAAGTCAAGACATATTTCAATCCTGTATAAAGCCAGCTATATTATAAGACATCACTAAATGCAATGAGAAGCAAGCAGATAATTTTACCCTCAGAAAACAAATAATCACTTATAAATAATACCTTAAATGTGTTCCTTCCAAGAAGCTCCGTGAATTTCACATAAATCATTTCAATTATTTACAACATCCTGTGAGATAGGGAAGAACAGGTACTATCGTCAATCCTTGAAAAGTTTATAGGTAGATTAATAGCCTATGCCAAAGATTGGATGTCGATTAGCAAATTCACTTTCCTCCCAGCCCTTGCAACCCTGCCACTATCGCCTTGCTGGGGAAATGCATTGAGGCTAAGTACCTCTGGTCCAGCTTTCTATGTGTCTAGGACACTATCTGAGAGAGTCAGGCACCTGATCACATAGCTCATACTTCCAGAGGTCTGATCTAACTGAACTGTAGTCTGACACTATCTGTGAATGCTCAGATTTAAGTTAGTGCTGACCACTTGCAAAAGAGTGCCCATTCCCTGTTAGCGCTTCATCAGCTTAGAGAAATGTGTAGTGACAAACTTAATCTGTAAATGGTCAGATTTTTTTTCAAACTCTTTTGTTTATATTTTATAGATGGGGCTATGAAGCACTAAGAAATTGTCACTTTTTCTAGAGAGCACATTGACTTAGCAGCAGGTGAAGAGAAAACAGTCCTCTCAATTCAATGATATTCCCCATATTGACAGCTGACTAATTTCTAAAGCAAAATAACATATGAATAAAAGTCAGCTACTCAAAACATTCATTTTGTATATCAACTTTCCCTAAGATTCACAGAGCAAACATCTTACAAATAAAGTATTAGGACAAAACAAAAATGATCAATTATAAACTCATGCACTTTGGAAGCCAGTTTTTCAAATTTTAAGTTTAATATGAGAGGCCAATTTTTAAAATATTGCCTCTAGGAGTTCAAAAATATTATTCTAAAATAAGCATAAATATTAACTCATAATGCATTACTCAACAGAACTAAATAAAATATTAAATTATCTCAATGGAGTTTTCAGTATCATATTAATATTTGTATACAAAGTGGATTGTGAAATATTGGACCAGGTCACAGATAAATGTTGAACTATAAGCAGGGAGAAGAAAAAGATATAAACATCTATTAAGCACTTAATATGTGCCAAGCACTATGCTGGACACTTTACACATATTATCTCATTTGAAAAGTCATTTTCTTTTCAGCTAACACATTTAGAATCTTAGAGCAAAAGAAATATTGAAGCTTAAAACAATCTTAGGGATCATCCAGCCTAATCCTGTAATTTTATAGATGAGGAAAGTAAAGCCCCAGGAAAGTGAAATGACCTAATTGAAACCTCACAGTGAATCCATGGCAAGGGCCTAGAAACTCAGGTCTCCCAATTATTGATCTAGTGTGCTTTTCATAACAGCATATTACCCTTTCTCTGTCTCTCTGTATCTCTTTCTCTGTCTCTGTCTCTCTCTGACTGCCTTTCTCTCTCTCTCTCTCTCTCTTCCCCCACCCTGTCTCTGTGTCTCTCTCTATGAATCTATCATCATCATCTATCATCTATCTATTCATGATCTATCTATTAATCCACATCTATATGCAGATAGATAGATAGATAGATGATAGTATCTAGTACTCAGATGTTTTTTTTTTTCTTTTGATATTTTTAAGGACTTCTACCTCAGGTGGTCCCTAGATTTTTTTCCCTTCATTTGAGTAGGTGATAGGGATTCTACACATTAGAGTCTGAGAAAAGCCTTTAGGAAAGTGAAAAAAAAATAAGAATAAATGATATTTATATAATATTTTAAAAGTTATTTAAGTTTAGCCTCTCTTACATATTGACTATGGTACTCTAAGCAAGTCACTTAATTCTTTGGAAGGCAATAAGCATTTATTAAATATCTATTATGTATCAGGTACTATACAAAGAACTTTTTAATATTATCTCATTTAATTCTTACAGCAAGTCTGGGAGGTAGGTGCTACTTATTTATTTGTTTGCTTGTTTATTTATTTTAAAATTTATTTTACAGTTGAGAAAACTGAGGCAAACAGAGATTAAGTCATTTGTTCAAGGATACTTAGCTAATAAAATTGGATTTTAACTCAGATCTTTCTGCAGACTTTCACCCTTTCTCCTCTTCTTCAGGAGTACTCTAGGCCATTCTCTAAGGTTAAATGGCTAAGAAGGTACTGACCTAAATAGATACAAGTGGTGAGTCTTTATCATTTTTCCTTAAATGATTGTTAAATATTTTATAGTCATTACCTTATTTGAATCTCATTTTAAACTTCTGGCAGATTGTGTTTTGGAAAAAGTACTGGGCCTGAAGTTCACATTTAGCCACAGACACTAACTGTGTCACCCTGGGCAATTTAACCCTGTTTGCCTCAGTTTCCTCATCAGTAAGGAAGTCTCCTTTTGTGGAGAAGGAAATTTTTAAAAATACTTCATTATTTTTGCCAAAAAAATAAAATAAAATAAACCCAAATGGAGTAAAAAAGAGTTGTATATAACTGGACAACAATCACAACCCTCTGAGATAGGTACGATAATATTCCCACTTTAAAGATAAGAAACTAAAAATAAGATGTTAAATGACTTGCTCACAGTCATGCAATTGATTTTCTCATAAAGAAAGGAGAAGTTACAGGGGAAAAAAAGAAAGGAAAAAGAAAAAAGGTGACATACATAAAAGTCAGGTCCAGTGATATTGGTTTTCTCAGAGAGAGAAAAAAATTTACATATCATGTGAGCATCTGAGTATGTGTATGTGTATGCATGTGTGTATATATATGCATGTGTAGATTGTACATATGAAACTGAGATATCTAATAGGGTTATACATTTGGTCGAACTACTAAAATTTGTAGATTAAAAAAAAAACCATAAAGGGAGTTAGTGCTGGTGAAAGAGAGAGTTTTTTGTAACTAAGAAAATTTGAATTCAAAACCCGAATCTGACAACCACCACCTTTGAGACACAGAAACTCAGCGTTCTAGTCATCTATTTTTGAATGCCCATTTGCATGGGTAGAGAGAGGGCCTTTTACTATGAAGTTATTAATCCAATCCTTATTCCCTATCACCTAAAACTAAGAAGAGGATTTTGTCCTTTACACAAAACTTTTCTTGCTTTCCTCTAGACACTTCCCCAGATGCTGAACACTGGCTTTATGATTCTCTTGGCAAGGAGATATCTAAGATAGTCTTATCAAAAGCAGAACTGTCATAATTATGATTGTCAGGATCATCCACATTAATTACAACTTCGAGTTGTGACACAGCCTAAAATAGCAAGAGCTGTTGGTGATCCAAAAACCACTCGCAGCAGCATGTCCGAGAGAGTATTTGGCTGAGAGCACATGAAGCTTAAAAAAGGAACATAACCCTTTAGGCCCATGCAAGCAATTAAGCTCTTTGTAGAAATGTCAACCCCTAAGTAGGAAAAGACCTTTCAATTGTTGACACACAATTTTCCCCTAATTAGGGAGAACTGATTTTAATTCCCCTCCCCCCCACCCCCGTTTTTTTTGCTCAAATAAGACCAGATGGGTTTGCATTCAGAGGGCAGCTGCTCAACTTTAAAAAAAAAAAAAAAAAAAAAAAGGAAGGAAGGAGGGACCTCTTGCCAAGTCAGACCCATGATTCTTATAGAGATGGGGGGTGAGCAAATGCCAATCAGCTTAACAGTATTTAAAGATACGTAAGGAACTTTGCCTCGGAGCTGTGCTGACGACTTAAATCTAGAAGACGTTTCCAGAAGTGTCTGTCAAACAAAGTATAAAAATAATCAGAGACTGATGGCACAAGCTACTGACGCCTAGTTTGTCCAAATGAGACGCACTCTGCTTACTTCATTTCATTGTTGCATTTCTTAACAGATAAATAATATCATGACAATTCCCCCCACCCCCAGTAAATGGATTAAAATACCGATAGCAAAGAATTTTAACAGAATTTGTGCAGTGTTTCTTAAAGGACTTTTGGCTAGTTAATAAATGAAATTATTATTATTCAACTATTAATGTAAATTTATGTAGGATATTTTGCATTTGCTTATCTGTATAGTGGAATATAAGCTTATTGTGGACTGTGTCTGTTTTCCTTCATATTGTCAACACAATGACTTGTATCATAATTCCTTAATAAAAACTTTTCAGATTCACAGATCGCAGATTAAAAACTAGAAGGGACCTCAGAATCCATTTAGTTCAACTTTCTCAATTCATATGTTAATCAAATAAGGGTGTGAGAGATTAAATTTAAAAAAAAACATATAGTAGGGACAGCGAGGTGTTTCAGTGGAAAGAACACTGGTCTTAGAATTCCTCTTTAAGAGTTCAAAACAGTATTGTTTACTACTACATGACTTTGGACTATTCCCTTAATCCTATTTGCCTCAGTTTCTGCTTTTATAAAATGAATTAGAGAAGAAAACAGCAAAACACCCTGATATCTTTACTAAGAAAACCCCAAAATGAGGTCATGAAGAGTCAGGGGTTACTGAATTGTCTCAAAAAAAAAAGTCAGAAGTAAAATTTGAACTCAGATCTTTTTGCTCAAGAATTAGTGTTCTTATTTTGCACCATCTTGAATTGAATTTGTTCATTAGTAAACTGCAATCTAAGTATCCAAAAACTTTTTACCCAAATGCTAGATCAGTTTGAAAGGTAAGTAAAGTGATTTTGTCCTCAACATATTCTTTATATTTCCACTTTGCTAAAGTGGAAATTTTTACTAAAAAAATTGCAGACTTAAAAATATTACTGATCTTTCAAAAAAAAATTAAAGACACCAGTGTATGCAGTCATCTTCCATGCAATATCTTCTAAATAAAAATAGATTTTAAAAGATTTTTAGTTATTTCAAGTTATGAAGAAAAACCTAATATTATTTATTCCAAATTCTCTTTCAAAATATAAAAAATACCATCAAAATAAATTCTGAAGTTTTTTTTTTATTTAAAAATGTTACCAGCCCCTATATTTGAGAATTACTCAATGGGGCAGCAGGCACATTGGATTTCTCTCAAAGGTTTTACTTTGTGCAAACAATACAGTGCAGAAGATTGACATATATGAAAACATTAAGCATTCACAGTTTGGGTTCCATTTATCCTGACATAGTTACTTAAGGCAAACTACCAAAAGTTTCTTAAAATCTAACCATGTGGGATTCTGGGCTAGTGCCCTTGGAGCTACACATGTGGCTTTAATAGAAGTCAGAAGCAATTTCATAAGCTAGGCACAGGTAAACATGCCTAGGAATTCCCTAGATTTTCTTGATCAGAATATGAAGATAAACAAAGTAATTGGGAAGAAATAGTGAGTACTTACCTGACATTACAATGGAGAAGCAGATAGCTGATTCTAAATAGAGTTAAGTGTACAAGGCATCTCTTACATGAATTCTAGTGGGAAAGAATTACAGCAACAACATGATGCGATGGTTTGAGAAAATGGCCTTATAGATCTTATGAAGAGAAGCCCCTTACTGGATTTTTTTGGGTGGGATGAGAGCTAGTTCTCTCTTTTCCTGTTCTTTATATTCTTGAACTTGGGTCATCAGTAGTAATGTGCACAATAATAAACCCAATTGCAAAGACCCATCCCCAGATTTCTATGTCTGATGTACTATTCCATCTAGTGCTTAAACCATTTTAAAGGTCCATTATGTAACATAGAATCAATAGTAACATCAGATGCAAATCTGCATTCCTAAGAGCATAGCTGTTTGCTGGATCTGTCCCCTATTTCAAACATCTTTGAAGCAACACTTCTCTTATTTTCCACTTTTGGTTAGGAATTATTGCTCCTTAGTCTTACAATTCCTCTCAGTCCTAGAATCACTCCCCAAATCATAGAATAAGAGTTTTAGGATTGGCTTACATCAAATCTAAAAATATTCTCAGACTGCCATGTCTCTCTTTATAGAAGAGGAATTAAGTCCCAAGGAACTAAATCATAAAGCTAGTTCTTGTATCTTGATGCCTTTCAAAAATTATTTTATAATAACATTATTTTTTTCCAAATACATGCAAAGATAGTTAACATCCTCCTTTGCAAAACCTGTGTTCCAATTTTTTCTCCTTTCTTCCTCCCATATCCTTCCCTAGACAATAAGCAATCCATTATAAGTTTAACATGTGCAATTCTTTTAAACATATTTCAATCTTCATTATTCTGCACAAGAAAAATCAGATCAAAAGAAAAAAAAAATACCACTACCACCAAAAAAAAGGTAAAATACAATACTTTGATTCACATTCTGTCTCCA
This sequence comes from Sminthopsis crassicaudata, assembly GCF_048593235.1. Classification (NCBI taxonomy): domain Eukaryota; kingdom Metazoa; phylum Chordata; class Mammalia; order Dasyuromorphia; family Dasyuridae; genus Sminthopsis; species Sminthopsis crassicaudata. Next base: position 164,440,482 of record NC_133620.1, read on the forward strand.
TAGTTCTCTTTTTGGATGCAGATGGCTCTTTCTATCACAAGTATATTGGAACTGCCTTCATCACCTCACTGTTGAAAAGAGGTAAGTCCATAAATCTTATGTTCCTTGAATGTCTCAAACTAAATTCCTTCTAGTCCCAAACTCAACATATCTGAAATAAAACATTATCTTTCTCTTCAAACTTTCCCAGCTTTCAAATTCTTCTATTACTGGCTAGTGTACCACCAGCTAGGTAGTACAGTAAACAGAGCGTTGGAATGAGTCAGGGATTCCTTAGTTCAAATCTGATATTAGACAATTATAAGCTATGTCACTGTACAAGTCACTTAACCAATCTGTTCCCTAGTTTCATCATGAGTAAAATGTTGATAATAATAGCATCTACTTCCCAAAGTTGTTACAAAGATCAATAAAATGATATTTATAAATTGCTTTGAACATTTTAAAGTATAATATAAATGCTGACTCTTCTTTTTTCATATTTATTTATTTATATGTTTTTTACAAAAATTTTATGCATAGGGGATTTTTTAGCATTGACAATTGCAAAACCTTTGGTTCCAATTTTTCCCTCCTTCCCCCCCCCCCCGATGGCAGGTTGACCAATATATGTTAAATATGTTAAAGTATAAGTTAAATACAAAATATGTATATGTCTAAACAGTTATTTTGCTGTACAAAAAGAATCAAACTTTGAAACAGTATACCATTAGACTGTGAAGGAAATAAAAAATGTAGGTGGATAAAAATAGAGGGATTGGGAATTCTATATAGTGTTAACAGTCAACTCCCAGAGTTCTTCCACTGGGTGTAGCTGGTTCAGTTCATTACTGCTCTATTGGAAATGATTTGGTTCATCTCATTCTTGAAGAGGTCCTCGTCCGTTAGAATTGATCATCATATAGTACTGTTGTTGAAGTATACAATGATCTCCTGGTCCTGCTTATTTTACTCAATTGCTGACTCTTCTTACTGTTATTATTATCATTTTCCCCCAGTCAACCATGTTTAAATCTTGGTTTTCTCCTCAACTCCTGATTCATATTTATTCTACATATCTAATCTATTGCAAAGTTTTGTCATTTGTCTCTTCACAATATCTCTCTTTATTTGTTCCCATCATCTAATTATATTGCTACCTTCTGCAGCAGGCCTTCATCTCTTCATGTTTAGCTTATTACAGTAATCATCTAGTTGGTCTCTGCTTCAAGTCTCTCTATTCCAGTCTAAAGGGATGTTCCAAAAGAGAAGGTCTAACCTGTTATCTCTTACTCAAAACTCCAGTGGCTGCCTATTACCTCAAGGATCAAATACAAAATTTCTATTTGGCTTATTAAATCATTCAAAATAATAGTACTTTAAAAAATAATAGTGTCTACTCATCTTCAAAAGAATAAAGGAAAAAAAAAAACCTCAAAAAATTTAATGACGAAGATAGATGGCCTAAACTCTCCAATAAAATGTAAAACATTCATAGTAAGAATGAAAAGGTACACTGCAACAATATACATTTAACAAGATTTAATCCAAAAAGATTGAAATATAATCAAAATGAATTTAAACCAGTGGAAAAGAAAGACATTATTGTATGATCTATGAAAAAATGACAGCTTATGCCCCTTGAGTATATATAATTAATAAATCTGTAGCAAATTCTGAAAGAAAAGCTACACATCTTTTAAAGTCAAAAAATTGATTTTAAAAAATAGTGTAATATTCTGCCACTTCATTGTCAGTATATAACTCTAAAAAATAGAAATAAGGAATAATAATGATTGAAATTTCAACAAATGAGATTTAGCAGAAATATAGTGATAATTCAATGACAAAGAACATGCATTTAACTCCAGAATTCAGATTACTTAACCTAAAAGTTGATAAGGTGAGCTACAAAGAAAATATAAGCAAATAGAAAAAAAAATGAGATTATGCACATTATTTTTAAAAACAAACTACAGTGCAATAAAATGACCAACAAACATAAATGGAATGAATAAAAGACATGGTCCTGTGATAACTGAAAAGTAATTTATTGAATAATTGTTTGATGAAAGAGGAAATCATACAAATCTTAACAGATTGAATTTTCATCAAAGATAATGAAAAATTTGTAAAATTCTATGCCACTGAATCAAAACAAATTTATAAGCAAATTCATATTTCTAAAAGTCCAATGAATTAAAAGATTAATGAATTGATTCTCTGCTATAAAAAGAAGAAGGAATGGGAGGTAGACAGAAAGGAAATAGAAAAGAAAAAACATCAAATACAGAAATAGGGAAATACAAATAAGAATATCAAAATAAATAGTGACAATAAATAATAAATAACTAAAGATTAGCTAAATTGAAACTTAAAAAAATCTAAATTTATAAAAAGAAGTAAAGCTGTATCATCAAAATTGGAAATCAGAAAATTAGAGAAAAAGAAAAAAAATGAAACTAGAAGAAATTTTTTAAAGTGCACGATTACTAAGACATTACCTTACACTATTAAGTTCACAAATATTTAGAAAAAAAAAGAGGATCTACAAAATCATAAAATGCCCAAACGAATAATACAACTTAAGTGAGTAACCTCAAAACACAATCTTATATTAAAAACAACAACAATGCCCCGGCAGGTTTAAAGGTGAATTTTACTGGACTTTTAAAGGGTAAATATGGACTATTTCTAAATGTCAAGAATGTTCAACTACCTAAATTCTTCTCTTCAAAAAATACTAATATCCAAATCTGAACAATAAAAATCTAAATAACCAACATCTAAAGAAGCATAAAACAGAGAAACCTGTATCATTTAATGAATATGAATTTTTAAAAACTTAAAAAAATACATGAAAATAAAATTACCAAAAAACCCTGCATCATGAGCTTACAAATACATGAGCTTACAAAGGCATTTCAAGAATAATTTAATTTCAGAAGAAAACATTCTCAATAAAATAATGCAATAAATCATATCAACACTCAAGATTATATGACCAAATCATTATTTCAAAAAAGCTTTGAAAAAATAGTGCTCATATCTTAAAAAATTAAGATAGCCAAAATTATCCAAAACTATCTCTAGTTATTGATGTTATGATGGTTTATTTGGAAAATCCTAGGGAACCAGAAAAAAAAAAAAAAACTAAACTAATTGATACAATTAATTGCTTCAGCAGAGTTACAGGCTACAAAATGAACTCACTAGAAGCAACATCACTACTATATAATAACAACAAAATCAAAACAGAAATAATATGAAATCACCACAAATTTTGAAATCACCAGAAATTAATAAAATATTTGATAGTTAATTTACTAAAACATATAAAAGACATATGGATTTAATTACAAAGTAATCCTTAAAAATAAAGTATCCCTTAAATACATGGAGAAATATTCACTAAGGGGAGTCATGTCAATTGTTTTTTTCTTAATATCAATACCACCAAAGTTAATTTACAGATTGATCAAACTACTAAAGGAATAATTTGTAGAACATCATAAAATCATAAGAAATTAATCTCAAAGAAAAAAGTTCCTAGAATAGCTAGAGAAATAATATAAGGAGAATATAGAATATAGAATAGAATAGGAATGAGAAGACTAATACTTCATGTCTTCAAAGTATATTATAAAACAGAAATAATGGAACTTAATTGCTCAGAGCTTGATAATTTTCAACATTTAAGTGATTCACTATTCCCTAATAATTTCTGGGAAAACTAGTAAGTAATCTGATAGAAATTAGATTTAGAGCTACAATTTACACATATTTCATAATAACTTCAAAAAAGATATGCAAACTCAATGTTAATGCTCTTGTCATAAAAAAATAGAAGTTGATCATAACAATAGTTATGGCTAAAAGATAAATTTTAATTAAATAAATAATAAAAATACATATAGAAGATAAAATAGATAATTTTGATTATATAAAAGACTCTGTGTATGGGTAAAATTAATGCATCAAACAGAAGTGATTGCATGAAAAAAGACATTTGTATCAAATATTTATGAAAAGTTTTATCCAATATTATAAATAACAAATAAAAATAGATAAAATCAAAAGCCATTATCTAGTAGATGTTCAAAAGATTTGAATAAGCAATTCTCAAAAAAAAAAAAAAAGGAAGAAGTATTAACAATAATATGAAAGAATGCTGAAGTCCACTAATAAAAAGAGAAATGTAATACTAGCATATTACTTTACAACTGGAAATTTGGCAATTATGATAAAACTTGGAAATAGTCAATATTGGAAGGATTATGGAAAGAATCATGCTAACACATAAAAAAACAAGCTATATGGAGCTGTGAATTAATGCATTTCTGGAATACAATTTAAAATCATGCAAAAAAAATAACTCAAATGTCAAAAATTTTAACCCAGAAGTTTCACTGCTAGTTATTGAGGTCATTAACTTAAAAGTGTGTATAGCAGCACATTTTTTATAGTAGCAAACAACTAGAAACAGATGATTATTCATTGGGAAATGTTATATAATAGTCTCATTAAAAGGAAATAAACATTATGAATATAAAGAAGCTTGGAAAGACTTAGATGACCTGATACAAAGTGAAGTAAGCAGAAAAAAGAACACAATATATATTATGACTACAATTATGTAAATGGAAAAAATAACCATTAAATAATAGAAAGTGAATGTTTAAAAAATTCAAAAGGCTTGTCTTTAAAATATGTAAAGACTTTCCCACATACTCCTATGCAGAATTGTGGAAAATTGTTTATAAAGTTATGCTTTTCAATTTTGGTATAGGGAAACAACTAAGTGGTGTAAGACATAGATCAATGGGACCTGGAGTCAGGAAGATTTAGTATCAGACAATTATTAGCTATGTGATCCTGGGTAAGTTTCAGTTTCCTCATCTGAAAATGAGGAGGAAAAAAAATGTTTTCTAAGAAAAATCCTCAATGGGTTTTAACAACAAAAACAACAATGGGTTATTATTGTTGATTTTTTTTCCTTTTTTCTCTTTTTTTTTAAATAAGGGATAATTTTTTATGAAGAAAGAAAGGGAAGAAAAGACAATAAAAGTATTACAATAAAGAATAGAAAGAATATATTTAAATGATAGGATATATATATATATTCACATTACATATGTAGACAATAGATTAGTAAGAGAATTATGAACTCATATAAAGATAATTTTTCAAAAATTACTTTGAAGGAAATGGAGTAATACCTAAATAAATAGAGCCACATGTCTCGTTCATTCTTAAGTCAAGCAAATATAGTAAAAATGGCAATTTATTAATTTGTATACTTAATACAATGCTAAATCAGGTTATTTCACATGATTAAATAAAGTTATAACAGTGCATATGGGAGAAAATGAAGACAATTTGGATAATTATTTTAAAAATAAATTGTTAAATCATTAACAGATAACAAAATAGGAAAAAACTGTAATTATGAAGAATTATATTTTGCTTGCAAAATAATGGAGGAAAATTATGAGTAGAACATGATAAAAAATAAAAAAGAAGATGAATACTAAAAACTTTTGTCTGAGAAATTAAAACTTAAGATCCTTATGAAATAAAAAAATTGAATAATGATTCAATTATTAAAAACTTCTAGGAAAGTTAGCAACCATATGATTGAATCTGATTAAAAGCCCATAGGTCTCTATATGTATCTTTTTGTATGTATAATTATACTATCCATTTAAATATTTTTAAACTATTTTAAAAACTCAGAAAAAGTCATTGTAACATATTTGTCTGAATTATAAAGATTAGCAATAATTTTAATAAATGAAATAAGAAAGAAATCATTGATATTTAGTAAAGGTCCAGGAAAAATGAAATAACCATTTATTAAATACCTACTATGTGTCAGACACAGTGCTATGTACCTTACAAATCTTCATAACAACACTATTCCCATATTACTGAGTCTACAAGTCAGGAGAGATGTTAGAGAAATATAAATATATTTGTGAATCCTCTTTATAGAGATGATAGCTGAATCCATGGGAGGTGATACATCACAAAACAAAACAATGTAGAAAGAGAAGAAAGTTTGTTCAAAACCTACAGCATTGGGTGTGACCTGAATGAATTTCCAAGAAAGAGAAAGTCAGATAGATAGGTAGGACAAAGATTAAGTGAAAGCAAGTAACACAAATACTGAGAGAGAAAAGAGAGAAGAGTATGGTAAGAGGTTATTGACAATTGTCAAAATTGTGAAAAGGTTAAGATGAATGAATGTGAAAAGTCCATTCAATTTAGTAATTCAGAGATTTCTGATTTCTGAGAAAGTAGATTCAGGTAAATGATGACAGAAACCAGAGTGGAGAGTTAAGTGAATGAGAGGAAGGAAATAGAGGTATATAGGAGGAGATGAGGTGGAGGTGTTTTCTTTGCTTGGTTGTTACATAGCTCGTTAGTTATTCTTTTCTCAAGACTAAGATAAATATTATATAAAAGTCTCAAGATAAAATTTTTACTTTTTATTCTGCTATTTTATTGCTTGCTTTGTTAAGAGTTAATATTATCAGATTTTTGTTAAGATTTTTTTCCGTCATTGCATCTTAACCAACTAATCAACAAATACTTAGCTCTCAGTATTCTAAGCCCTTTACCAGACATCACGAGAAGATATAAAGGAGATTACAGGCATTTTGTCTTCTCAGAATTAAGTACACATTACCATAAATACAGAAATATACAACAACAGAATATAAATAATATATAACAAGAATCATCTATACAGAATTATTTTCTGATATATCTTAGTGGTTTACTTCTCTCTAGGGAAATACTCTTCATATTTGTCCTCTTGTTTTAATTATAATTCCATTCTAAAATATATTTTGGGCAGTTCCTGTTTCCTCTGAAAGGTAATAAGAAGTGGTATTTTTGTTTAATATATTCATATACTAAACCATAAGAAACTGCTGAACAAAATAAGAATTGTAATTTTCAATCATACTGGCACATTTCAAAGCATAGTTGGGTTCTGATTTCTTAAAGTGGTAGTTTTTCCATGGATATTTTTTAATATATATTGGATCCTAGGGTCCACAAGGCTTCAGGTAAATAAATCTTAGAGATTTCAAATATGCTTCTCAATCTCTCCCACACCTAATCTATCATTCCTTCATTGGTGCCTACAAACATACCAAGATTTCCCTATAGCAATGAAATCAAGTTCAAAGAAGATAAGAAAAGAATAAATAACAAATTGCAGAAATTCAGAGGAAAATTGGAAGATTACTACGAACTGAGAGAGAACTAAGTTCAAATAGGAAAACAATATGAATGATGACCATATTAAAACAATTAAAAAGAGCAGTAAAACAAGATAGAATCTTGCCAAAGTACAGAAATCAATCTGAGCCAGATCCCATGAATTAAATCAATTATTCCTCTCCCCCCATAACTTTTCTGCAAGGACTCCAGTCCTTGAATTAGGGAGCTTTATTTGCTGTCTTTTCTATGCTATTATGAATACTAATAGAGCATGCAGGATATCTCTTTGTTATATTTCATTGTGTTACTGGCCAAAATTTTTCCTGTTTTTTTTTTTCATTTCTTTGATAACAACTATTTAAATTTCCCTAAATCCTCATTGCATCTTTTTATATCCTTTTTTTCAGTTCATCTAAACTGAAATTTTCCATGACTCATAAACAAACAGCATTACTAGAAGAATATTATAGTTAAAACAGGCCTTAGTTTCAGAAAAAAGCTTGAAGTGAATTATATCCACATCTATATATCTATATCTATATCTATATCTATATATAAAATTTTCTAAAGGTCATGCAACCCACTGTCTCTTCCTCAATGTAGTGATAGACCAACTCCATAGGTGTTTTTTATTGTAGCATAAAAAAAAAGATATTTATCCACTTGGACTTTCCATTATACCAGATGATGAAGCTGATGGTGACTGTTATTTTTGTTATTATTTTACATATTTTTGAGATATTGGTAGTTCAGTGCATAGTGTTGGACTTGAATAATCAGGAATTCCTAAATTCAAATTCTGCCTCAGGATCTAAGTAGACAGGCAAGTCACTTAACCTCTGTACTTCAGTTTCCTCAACTGTTTGATAATAGCAGCATCTATCTCCACAGTTATTGTTATGATAAAATGAGGTAACATTTGTAAAGTTCTTTGCTTAAAGCATCATAAAAATGCTAGCTTTTGTGGGTTTCATTTAAGGGATTGAAATCAAAAGAATGTCATCTACCAACATCTGAATGACTTCACCATTTAATAACAGATAACTAGATTTTAGTCACATTCTTTAAAAAGTAGTGACATAATTTAATTCAAGAAATATTCATTCAATGCCTATGTATATTGTTTCAAAAGAATTAGTGCCATTGTAAACTATTTAAAACCTATAATGTCAAGATTTTTGAAATCCTACATAATATCCTTGTCATTAAGTAGTACAAAAATAAGTAGCATGCCTCCTGTTTCAGAGTTTATAATATAGAAAAGAAGCTAAGTTGTGGGCATAAATAAATAGGGTAGAAAATAATATATTATCAATGCATGTGAAACAGCTGAATGATAAGTATCAAAGAAGAAATATAATACTTATGGTCAAAAGGAAAGACATCACTGGAAATGATGAGTTTTGACCTGGGTGGGTATTCAATTAGGCATATATATGGAGGAAGGACATTTTCATTACACTGAGCGATTGAGCAAATGCCTAGATATAGGACAGTATAGGACTATAGTATTGATAAATATAATTTTATAGAAAACAATACAATATGAATAAATATAAAGAGAAGTCAGTGAGATAAAGTTGCATATACAAGTTATCAGATGTGAAGGGCCTAGGCTGTCAAACTAATTAATCTAGATTTTTTTCTTCATGAGAAATGTGAATATTCACAGAGTTTGAGTAGTAGCATGTCATAATGAAATTTGTGTATGAATTTTATTAATCTAGTATATATTTGCATTTACGTATATATGTAACTCTCCTTTAACCATAGAACCTGATTTCACAACCAAAAAGGATGTTTATTGCATCCTGCTTAACTGAAACTATACTGCCTCCTACTGATAATTAATAATGGTTGATTACTCACTGAGGATTGTATTGGTAGGATTTCTTACTTTTGTAGGAAGTTTAGAATTTTACTGTCATTGAGAGTAAAAAAAAATTCAGATGTTTTTTAGACAGCAGCATAAAAAAAAACAACAATCTTTTTCTATAATTTCTGAAATGATTCATCAGTCTATGGACAATAGTTTTATAAATCACCCAGAATGGATTTACAATAGATTACAATGGCTGTCTTCAATCAAACTCCTAGCAAACAAATTAATAAATAAAAACTAAATAAAGAGCAGAAAGCAGTATGGGGCAAGATCATTTTAGAAAATAGGAATTTGAAAAAAATGCAGAAGTCAAAAATTGTATAAGGGGACCTAATCTGGTTCACTGAGGTTTTTAATTGTGATCACCAATTCTTTAGAAAAATGCTAGTTTCCATGTGGAGCCGGTTGCTTTCTAATTGCTGCAACAGGCTACCACTGGGAAGAACAAAGGAAATATTTAGCAGATCGTAAATTCTTCTGCAGCCCTGTGGAGTGGCTGGAGTTCAGATTACACGTTTATAACTAGCATTTGAGAGCAATTTTTACTTCACTTTGAGAAAGTGGGTGGGGAAGCTGTTCAATTCTGTTTCTTTGGACAATTTGGAGAAACTTAGACTGGTTTTTGAGTTCCAAATTCCACGCCAGTTATATTTGGATTTGATGATGCTTAGGACCATGTAATATAAGGAAATCATTTTTTTTTCTCTTTTCCCTCTCTCCCTTCCTTCCTCTCTCCCCCCTCTCTTCCTACCTCCCTCTCTTCCTTCTTTCCTTCCTCCCTTTCTCCCTCCTTCTGTCTCTCTCCCTCCTTCCCCCTTTCTACCCACCTCTTATATGTATGTTTTAATGGAAAGTAAATTCCTAGACAAGTGAAAGAGAACATGTGTTCAATATGTTCTAATGAGAATTTTACTGGATTTAGCAATGTGTGGAGTTCTATAAGACTGGTAGTAATCTTGCAGTAGGTCAAGATTAGTATAGCACTGAGAATATGCAGTAGGTGACCTTAGCTAAGGCTCATACAATGGTACAATTGCCAACAAGGGACAAGCAATTTCTAGTTATTAACATAATAATGGAATAAAGATGAAGCATTTGGGACAAAAATAAAATTTTAGGAACCTTCTGGATCAATGAGAAAGAAACTGCTAGTAAAATCAAAGCTCATGCCAGATGGCAAGGAGAAGGGACAAATTGATTTGCTGAAATGCCTCCACAGAGTCCTATTTTTCTTAATGTTTGGTGATTGAGTTACTGGGTGGTTTCTGGGAGCCCTGCCTCAGTAGAAGTTTCTCCCACCTCACTGCCCTCCCCACAGCCTTGGATATTCATCAATAAGGATCTATAAATATAAGATGGAGTACTTTGCTATGCATATACCACACATAATTCAAAGTTGGAAAGAAAAGTATCATACCCAACAAAATATTTTTAGCAGCACTTTTTTGTGGTAGAAAAGAATTGAAAATAAATTAGATGATAATTGATTCATATGTTGCTTAACAAATTGTGGCACACAAAATACATGAAAATATTAGTACTCCATTAGGCATGCTAAATATGAATAATGAAGAGAAGCATGAGAAGACTGAAATGAACTGATATAAAATTAAGTTAAAATCAAGAAAAGAATATATATATATATATATTATATATATATGTAGAGAGAGAGAGAGAGACTACAAACTGTAAATGAGTCATTATAGCAAAAATATGATTGAATATAGTGTAATCATAATGATCAAGCTGGTCCCAAAGAAGACATATGGAAATGTTATCTCCTTTCCTTTTCTTCAGATCAAACTCTGGGTATGAAATACTACAAATTCAGTAGACTTAGTTAAATTATTAGTTGCTTTTGTTGAACTCTCAGTCCCCATCTTCATCCTTATTTCTCATGTTATTCTTTGTAACAAAAGTTGGCTTTCTGAGTTGTAATGGAGGAAGCACATGGATGTGACATTAAGATAAAATATTTAAAATTTTCAAATGTGTTTTCATTCGATGAAAATGTAGTATCCATTCAAATTGACTATTTGGTTTACCTACTACATAGGTTGGGAGTGGGGAGGAGATATTTCTTATAGCAAGAAACCTCAAAAGGGAATATCTGCAAATTTTAATTGAATTACTAGAAAGTGTGAAATGGTTTTCTTTCCCTATAGCCAAGATCAGCCAAATGCCTCACCCTGGCATTATGGTCCATGAGACAATTAGAGGTTCAATGATTTAGACCCAATATAAAATTGAAGTTTTTCTAACCATTTGTGGCTACTAGAATGCTTATAGTATTTTTCAAGACAATAAGTGAACATGGTCAATAGTGAGCTCCATACTTAATCAGATAGTGACTAGTATTGTAGGAAGTCTTTCAAACAAAATCTGAAACACTTCAAGACTGGGTTAGTTTCAATCTTGTGCTACTTCCTTACATTAGCTAATTGCAACTAAACATTTTTCTGTACCCCCCCAACCCTTGTGAACCACAGAATAATCTTTTTTGCTCTCTCTGAAAAAGGAAAATTTGGTGGGTTCTGATTGCTACTCAAAGCTCCACAGATTGCATTTGTGGTTCCAATTTGGTTTCATAGTGAAACATTTCTGATACATCTTTATTCTTTCTTTTTTTGGTTTGTCTTTGGATGAAATTGTAAAAAATAAAATCTCATAAAGTCACAGAAAATGGAAAGAGGAGAATCCTACTTTAGCCTTCTAGTTATTAAATTGTAACCTTACTAAGTGAATATAGATGAATAAAATTTTGAATATTGTAGAAATATGTTGACTATACTCAAATACTCTGAAGATTTATATAACTAAAATGACTTGAGAAAATGTTCCTTCATTCACTCATGCATACATTAAATAAACATTTGCTCTGTTTTGTGGGCAGCACACTGGTTGGGAGCCTTTGTTACATTATTATGAGAGGTAGCATGATGGAGTAAAAGGCACAGAGAATTTCATGTCAGGAGAACTAGATTTACATCCTATTTCTGGCACTTTCTAAATGAAAGAGCAGTATCACAGATGATAGATTCAAATCTAGTTCCTAATGTTTATCTGTATTACCCTGGATGTAATTTCACTACATAGGATCTTGATTCTTCTCATCTATAAAATAACCACTGATGGCTCTTCAACTTTCAGGTCTACTACATTGAAATCCTGTGACTCTAAGTGATTTAAAGTCTCAAAGCTTGAACTGTAAAATGAGGAACAAAATAATTAAAGGTACCCATATCACAGGTGATTGTGGAAAAAAATCACTTTCAAATCTCAAACTTTTATATAAATTTGATAAGTGCAAACTATTGTTACCCAGTCTTGTGGAACATGTTTCTGCCCTCAAGGAACTGTCAATTGAGTAGGAAAAAATAATTTATGTAAAGTAATAGTCTAATTTAAAGAGTTGGGTAAGTGATTCTATTAATTTTTTGTCTATGCCTTTGGTTTTCTCAGTGAAGTAAGTACCCAGAGAGATAAATCTCTGTCCTAAAGCAGAAACAATTTTTTCCTACATTTTATATTCTTTGAATTGCCTGATTGCACTGAGAGGTTGAGTCACTTACTAAGGTGGACTCAAGCACTAGGTTGAAACAGAGGCAGAATATGAATCTATGTTATTTTCATTCCTAAGAAGTATTCTATCTACTCTGCTGTACTGTATCTCACATAGCCAGTATTTCATTTACTATCTTATATTAGCAGCACTAGTTGGCTCAACTATTGAATAAATTTTCTTGACAACTCTTTCTCTTCCTAAAAAGAAATATTTCAGTAATGGATAGTTATCTTTTTAAATATTATACTTGGAAATGGATGATTATTTATAAAGTTTTTTTTGAATCCAATAAAATTTTAAGTGCTAAAAGAAAATGAAGTAGTTCTCTCCCTTTGAAATTTCCAGTTTTGTTTTTATCAAGAATCCAAAGTCTATTTTCACTTCATAAATGTTCACACTGACTATTGTTTCAAAAGGAGGAAAAATGGTAGTTATAACCATACTGATTCAGATATCAAATATGTAAATATATTACAAAATATCTTTTGAGTAGGAAAATGTTGAGATTCAAAATTTTTGGAATGGAATGAGAATGAATTTTACTTAATAAAATTCTTGTATGGTGCTATGGCCGTGTATACTTTGAAGGAAAGTGGAATAAAGATTGGATTCTTGGTATGTAGGTCAAATTGCTGCTTACAATAGAGCTATAGTGAAAATCTTCATTTCACAAAAATAAAACAAAAAAGATGGACAGACCCTTATCAATGGTGCATTTGTTTTCAACAATATTTAGCAGAAGAATTTATGCCTGTTATATGACCAATAAATAGCAAAGATGAGATTTGAACCCAACTCTTCTTGATATAAAATCTGGTAAGCTCTCTATTAGTTCATGGTATCCCACTCAAAATAATCAAATTCCAGGAAATGAACCGATGCCCATCAACTGGAGAATGGTTGGGTAAATTATGGTATATGAATATTATGGAATATTATTGGTCTGTAAGAAATGACCAGCAGGAGGAATACAGAGAGGCTTGGAGAGACTTACATGAACTGATGCTGAGTGAAATGAGCAGAACCAGAAGATCATTATACACTTCAACAACGATTCTGTATGAGGATGTATTCTGATGGAAGTGGATATCTTCAACAAAGAGAGGATCTAATTCAGATTGATCAATGATGGACAGAATCAGCTACATCCAGAAAAGGAACACTGGGAAATGAGTGTAAACTGTTTGCATTTTGTTTTTCTTCCCAGGTTATTTTTACCTTCTGAATCCAATTCTTCCTGTGTAACAAAAAATTTCAGTTCTGCACACATATATTGTATCTAGGATATACTATAACATATTTAACATGTATGGGAATGCCTGCCATCTAGGGGAAGGGGTGGAGGGAAGGAGGGGAAAATTTGGAACAGAAGGAAGTACAAGGGATAATGTTGTAAAAAATTACCCATGCATATGTACTGTCAAAAATTGTTATAATTGTAAAACTAATAAAAAATAATTAAAAAACAATAAAATTCCAGGGTAACCAAAAAAAAATTTGGCAGAGTTCATTGTAATATCACTTAACCTGTGATAGTAGGCATGCATATATCTTTTTGCATAAGATGGGTAATTCTATAAAATAAAAATAAATGCTTTATCATTTTTTCAAGCAAACATTCTTTTGGTCATTTTACAAACGATTTTTTTAAAAATCCAATCAGGTTGTCCAAGGGAGCAGACCCAAACATGCATAATTCTAAAGGGGAATCTTTCATTGTTGCAAACCTTTGACTATAACAATAAAATTGTAGGTCTTGAGCATTCAATAGAGAAAAAGGAATTCTTGTGCTGCCACAGAATAAATAGAATATCTCAGCCATGAATAATGATTAACGTTCTTTCATTCCCTTGGAAAAGGCTTCAGAGGTTGGTTCACACCTGCAGCATTCATAAATTATAGGTCCCACTCTCTTGAAAGAAACTTAATAAGCACTGTTCACAGGTAAGATGTCCTTCAGGTGGATATGAAATTTTGAGAGAAAACCACTTAGCTTTGTTTCCTGTGCTTTTTATTTTCCCAGCATTTCACTTATATAGCCACAGCAAAAATACTTTAGCAGTTTTGAAATCATGCAAAAGGGTGTGTGTGGTAAAAAGCCTTCTCTCTTCAGCCTCTTTAATGTTTATCAAGAATCCAGAGGTGGTTTTAAAGGTCAGAAAAAGAAATGGTCTAAAAACTTGTACTCAATATTCAAGAAATAAGTTCAGCAATTTAGTCTAAATCTTTTTGTGGTTGTATGGTTCTAAACTGACCATGAATTTCCTCATTCTTGAATTGCCAACTCTCTTTATCTAACTTGAGAGGGACTAAGTGGTGGTGAATGATGGGGACAGGATTACTCTAATGAGAAGCAGGATGTGGCAGAATGAGATTAACAATATTCATGGAGTTAGTCTTAGTGATACCTCCTCAGAAGAGATAACAGAAGTTCAATTAGATTATAGATATGACTCATTTCACAGGACAGTGTGATATAGGAAAGGGAACCATCATATGTTTTCTCCCATAATAAAAATTTTTAACCTCCCAAAACTATGATGCTTCATGCTTTTTCTTGTTCCCATCTATTTGAGGAATTTCTACTCTTCGTTCATGTTAAAATATCTAACAAACATCTTTTATACATCTATCATGTACACAAAACTGTTAGAAAGAGGAAATACAAAGGGGAAAAATCGCTTCTCTCCTCAGGGGAATTACATTCAATCATTTTTTAAAGACAAATGCTACACTCTACCCTGATTCTTCTAATAGATCAATTTAGTAATTGGTTTGTCATTTCTCTTACTACACAGTAAGCTCCATAGATAATAAATATTTTTGATGTAATAAGGTTTGTATCTCATGCAATACTTATTCATTAGAGCAATAACTAGTACAGGGCAAATGGAACTTTGTTCCATACTATCAAAACTAAGAGAATGCTTATGGCATCCATCCTGCAGATGAAAACAACTTGATAACTTATTGAGCATAGTTCCAAATTCTTCTCCAGAATAGTTGGATCCATTCACAACTCCACCAACAATGTATCAGTGTCCCAGTTTTCCCACATTCCCTGTAACATTTTGTTATTATCTTTTCTTGTCATCATAGCCACTCTCATAGGTGTGTGGTGGTATCTCAGAGTTGTCTTAATTTGCTTTTCAATTTCATTATCTGAAAATTGTTTATATTCTTTGACAATTTATCAATTAGAGAATGGCTTAATTTCTTTAAATTACTTAATTATATATTTTGGAAATTAGGCCTTTATCAGAACCTTTAACTGTAAAATGTTTTCCCAGTTTATTGTTTCTCTTCTAATCTTATATACATTAGTTTTGTTTGAACAACAGCTAAACTTAATTTTTAAAAAAATACAACTAACTTTCAGTATACAAGAAAAACAAGTAAAAACAGATACACTTAAGATGGAAAAAAGCACGCATGTTGAATTGAACCAAATATTTTGCACATAGACACTTGTTAAATTATTATTGAATTAAACTAGGTGCACAAGGGACATACGAAGGAAAAATAAGGGCTAGAATAGATTCTAATAAGTTCCAGTATTGTATATGTCCCATAATTCCATCTGCTCAAAATTTACAAACCTTATTATCTCTGTTCCCTAGACATTCAAATGCATACCAGTTAAATTGATACCAAGTGATTTAAAATTAAAATCTATTTTTCTTAGTACTGAACAAAGATTTTGATTAATAATACGGAAAACTATGTCACTCAATCAAGCATCAAGAAACTTCCAATAAGATTAGAATCATCTTCTAATGACTAATTATATTGTATAAATTTGTGTCAACAAGGTCTGAAATACCATGGCCATGCCATCTAACCTCTTAGAGGCACTGTTTGGTCATATGTAAAATGCAAAGACAAAAACTTATACCATTTATTTCACAATTGTAAGGAAGCATTCTATAAAATTCAAAGTACTACAGAAATGTGCCCTATTAGTGTTAGTATAATGGGACTCTCCCACAGACAGAACCCAGAATGATGAGGCACGGGGGAGATTGTAAGTGGCTAATGTCATTAGTAAGATACAATGGGACATGAATTCAGGCCCAGACAATTAAGTGGAAAAGTAATTCCTTTCAAATGTTCAGTTTTACAACTGAGTTTTAATATTTAGCCAAAGATATGTAATACAGGTATATATTGTTGACTCTGTCTCAGTTTCTAATTTTTCCTTTAAGATATTTTCAAGTACATTGCAAAGAAAATAAAAATTTCCAAGTAAACATAACAAAATATAATTTATTCACAAGAATTCTGAATGAGGAAGCAATAATAAGTTGGAAAATTATCAGTTTTATTCCAATAGAAAGGATCTTTAGAGTAAATGTTTTTGTCTTAAAAATCTTCATGGGCAGACCTTAGATGATAGCAAGTGTGCATACTGCAACTATGAATTTCAGAAGAGTATTAAATGATTTCATATATTTTTTTGTTTGAGAAGACATATAATGAAGTTATAATGGCATGTGTCCAATCTTTCTCTTTAATTAATATCCACCATATTTCAGGAGTCAACAAAACAATAGTTAACTGGATAGGTTCTAGTTGGCAAGTCTTTATAATACATATTACCAACTATATTACCAGTTCTTTCTCTATAAGCTGGAAGACTTTGCCAGGGCTTTACTTTCAAGAGCTTATAAAATTTATAGTAAAGGGACAAGTCTTTGAAAACTCAAAAAATAGAGGATGAGATGGATTCAAAAGCAGCTGTTTATGCCTTTTAATTTCAGTCTTTCCTAGCAAGTCATAATGTCTTCACAGTCACTCGCTTCATGCTTAAAAGTTTCTGAAGGTTGATTGATTGCTCCCAAACTGCTACATAGTTTTCGTTGATTAACCGCATATATTTTTGCCAATATGTCTGGCTACCTTTTTAAAGTTAGTGCATTGCTGGCAGTATTACAAAAAACAGATTTTTCAGATTGGAATCAGATTTGGCAGTAAAGGATTTGGTTCCAAATTCATAGGATCTTAAAATTTCATGTGACATAAAAAGTAAAAACTTTGCTTACAAAACAAAAGTCCTGACTTCTAGTAAAAAAGATATGTCATTGGCAAATGATTATCTTGCATTTTTTTGTTTTATCATTAACTCCTTTAAGGAAACACTACCTCTAATCATATATATGTGTATATACACACATATTTGTGTATACATATCTATATACACATGCATGTCTATATGTACTATACATACATATATGAATGTGTATATAGATAGATATAGATGTAAACATATAGCTATATCTATCTATATATAAATGTTATGTGCTTCTTCCATAGCACCATCTATATCTTCTTTTATGTAATGAAGTAAAATCCTGTCTTTTCTAAAGCAAAGGAGAACGTTTTCAAAAAGGTTTTAACTTTTAATATAACAATACAAGAATCTTTTGTTCTTATCCTTGGCATTTTGGAATTTTAACAGATTGTTTATATATCTCAATGGCTTGAAAAGACAGATGTATTTTATGTAATCTTCCATGTAAGCTTTTTTCATTTCCCTTATAAATTACTTTTCCATATTTTAAAATGTAGTTATGTTCTCAGAGAAAAATAGCCAAAAAGAATGAGAAGTTATTTGTTGGCCACCATGAGCCTTTAGATAGAGTAAGTATAAATCACAGTGAGTAATAAAATTCTAACATATGAATAAACCACAGCTTTATTGAAGAAATGTCTATTAAAAAAGTGTGTTGTCCCATTTTGTTACCCCCCCACAATGTTAATATATTTGAAAGCAAACAGGTTTTTTTAACCCTATTTCTCATTTTGATGCACCAAAGGAGGACCTGACCCAGTTGGAGACTCCAAGTTTCCTCAAGATCCAATGATGAACTGCTTTCTTCCAGCAAACGGCTTGTATATTCTGGGAGCTAAGGCTATAAATTATATATTACATGCAGAGAAAGAACAATAAAGAACAAAGATGCAAAACCCCTGAAATCCATAATTGAATAACAATAATTTAAGTACACGTCAAACTGCATGTTACAGATTGTCTGACTTACTGAAGCACAGACCAAACCAAATGATTTCTTGTTTTTTCATCTCAATAAACCTTTCCTGCTGCTCTTAACTCATGAGTTTGGATGTGAATCAAAAGTAGAATTTAAATTCATCTGGAGCCTGATCCCAGAACATAAACAGAAAACAAAATGCTCCCCCCTCTACTCCCTCCAGAATTGTTGAAACAGACTGACAAATGGGTGCTTTGATGGATGGCAAGAAAGCCTGCAGAGTTAAAGGAGCACTGTAGAATCACTGACTCTCTAAATGGGGGAGTTTGGTAATGAAGTTCCTTTGAAGTAAAAATACCTGCCTGGTAAGTGGGCTGCTAAAACTTTTGCACTTAAAGAGCATAACATGTAAAGGAGTGGCACACTAAAAAAAAAAATCATTCAATTACCCTGTAACTTCATAATGATGGATATCCAATAACAATCACCCTAGAATATATTTTACATGAATTGTGTTTATCACTTTATCAGAATTTTAAAGCTGATAACCTTAGATGTGATCTAGTCTCTCACTTTACAATTAAGAATACTAAGGTTGAAAGACTTTCAGTGATTGGTCCCAAATTACAGCACTAATTGATGATAAAATTGAGATTAGAACTCAGCCTACTGTTTCCCAGTGTATTTCAATTAAAAACATACTTCTTTCAATGTGGGAAATCCTGGAAAACAGGAGTATTTGTAGATTTCTTCCACAATCTCCTAAAGTGTAGGTCTGACTATATTACTTTTCTGTTCAATAAACTCTAATTGCTCTCTGTTCCCTCTTTGAAAAATAAACTCTTCTTTGTAATTTTTAGAACAATTCAAAAACTGAGCCAAACATACTTCTTCAACTTTAACAATGTCTTTGCTATTAGCCAGCCAAATTAGCCTTCTTAACTATTTTTCACACGTAATATTACATCTCATATCCCCATGTATTTTCATAGCCTGTCCCCAAAGGCTGAAATACACTCTCTCCTTCCCTTTGCTGCCTAGATTCCTTAAAAACTCTGCTGGAGTACCACTTTCTGTTTGATCAATTTCCCAAACTTTCCAGCTATTGATGACTCTTTTCTCTTACTCTTTCGGTTTCTCTATCTGTCTCTCTCAGTTCTTTTTCTATCTATTTCTCTGTCTCTCTTTCTCTATCTCTGTCTTTCTGTTTGTCTCTCTTTTCTCTCTCTGTCTCTCTGTCTGTCTCTGACTCTGTCTCTGTCTGTCTCACTGTCTGTCTCTCTGTCTGTCTCACTGTCTGTCTCTCTGTCTCTGTCTCTGTCTCTGTCTCTGTCTCTCTCTCTCTCTCTCACACACACACACACACACACACACACACACACACACACACCCCTTGTATTTATTTACGCTTCTCTTCCTTGATTGAAAGTAAGCTCCTTGGGAACAAGGTTCCCTTCCTCCCTCCCTCCCTCCCTCCCTCCTTCCTTTTTCCCTTCTTTCCCTCCCTCCCTTCTCTCCTCCCTTCCTTCCCCCATCTCTTATTCCCCCTAGCATATAAGGGGGATATAGTGGAAGCATAATAAATGCTTACTTATTGAATAGTTCAATTAGTTTTTATTCCATTTACCATAATACTAAAGTTTTGCTGATATCCTTCTTTGGAAATGGCATGAAAGACTTGATATTTCAATTCTCCCTCCTTCCCTGTATTTTGCTATAAAACGTGTGTGTGTGTGTGTGTGTGTGTGTGTGTGAATGTGTGTGTTCATGTACTTTCTTCAAGTAGGGTATGTAGTGAGGTCCCAATTAGTGTGAATGATTAATTTCCTTAAAGGGCAGGATTATGTGGATTTGCTCTGCATATTTCCATTGCATGTTAACCAATTACCACATTTTTTTTACATAAATATAACTTCAAATAGTTCAAGTTGTAATATATGTGACTTCTTCATGGAATTCATTATTTGCAATTGTTTGAACCTAGCTGTGCCTTTTAGGAAGCTCCCAAATTGCAAGAACCATAATGGATAATGGGTTGTCTTATTTTTTTCAGCAATATTATTACATAATTTTCAATTGGCTAAAGCCTACATTCAATATTATAAGGAAAATCATTTAACTTCTTTAAATCTCATTTTTCTCATCTGTAAAACAGGGATAATAATATCTATAGAATTATCTCGCAACATCATTTTTGGGTTTTATATAAAGTGTTTTGTACCAAAGGTATCAGCCTTCATGGATGCAGTAGTTTGTTTTATTTTTTCTATATGGGAGTATAAATGAGGAAAACTAGATAACTAGTTCTGGACTTCTATCTTAAATTGCTAAATTGTGAGGGCATACTTGTGATATATCACTCCAATTTCTTTTTGCAGTATTCTAAACTAACAGGACACTTCAATTTGCAGGTCTTTATCTTTTTGAAGATAAGTGGGTTAGAGTTCTGAGTGTGTTAGAGTTAGGAAAAATCAAATTCCAATCTGATCTCAGATATTTACTAGCATTTTGATTTTGAGTAAATCTTTTGATCTGTCTGCTTCAGTTTGCTCACCTGGCTTTTTCAAAATTGAGGTACCAAAGAAGATTCATATAACTCATTAGAGATAATGCAAAAAAAGAAAGAAATAGTGAATGATTTGTTACATAACACAATAAAAAATTAAATAAGTTCAAGGACTACAAAAAAGACACAAACCCAAATAAAGACAACAATGAAACCCAAAATAATATGTTGGTTGAAAAATCATAGAAATAATGAATAATTATATGAAAGAAAATTATAATAATGAAATTACTTGACAAAATTCCTGTGATGCAACTAATTCTCAGTGGGTACATTACATGTCTATGAACATAAATGGACAAAAGAGAAGAAGAAAATTGATTAGCTGATTTAATTTTAAAAATCAGAATAGTAACAAATAAAAATAAAATAAATGCAAGGGAAAGGATATTAAAAACTAAGTAAAATAGATAAACTAGAAATAAAAATCTATATACCTATAAAAGTTTGAGAAGCCTAACAAAAATGGTAAAACCTTAGCCAATATTATTTTAAAATAATGTAAAAATCAAATTCCCAAATACCAAATGTCTAAAGTAAAATTGCAACAAAACCAGAAATTTTTTAAAAGTTCAGAGCCTGCTGTATACAGTTATATGTTAAAATTGAAAACACAAAACAAATAGAAAAAATATCTTCAAAAATATAAAAATTCTCTAACAGAACACCAAATAGTAATATTAAGTAATGCAACCACAGAAAATGAAAAAAATATCACTGGCTTCATTGGTTTTACCAAAGGAAAAATTATACCATCCTCATAGATTCATGATAGAATTCTCTCAAACAACTCAACAAAATTATTCTCAAAAATTGAAGAAGACATTCTATTAGAATTTATCTTTGAGACTAATATAGTCTTTAAAGGTATAGCAGGGAAGGATAAAAAAATCATAAGAACTTTAGTTGTTAATCATTTATGAATACCAATTAAAATTTTAAATATAATCCTGTCAAACAGTCTAGAGCATATTATCCAAGGAATTATTCATTATAAGTAGGGTTTATGTTGCTAGGATAACCCAACATTAGAGGGGAAATAAATATAATTAATCACATTATAAATAAAAACATCTACAAAATGATTATCTCAATAAAGGGGAAAAATGAGGGATCACTTTTTTATATCCTCAAAAGTATTTATCTAAAACAAAAAATGAGCTTCATATGAAATGAGGATACATTAGAACCTTTTCCAATAAATATAGAAGTAAATTAAAGATTTCCACTCTTCCCACTACTATTTGATAGAGTTCTGATATGCTAGCATTAGCAATAAAACAAAAACAAAAACATTCAAATGCATAGAGATAGGCGAAGAGGAGAGGTAAAACTACCCATATTTGTTGATGAAAAGAGAGTTTCCCTGGATAATCCAAGACAATCCCTAAAGTCATTGAGAAAATAGCTTCAAAAATCAATTTCATCTCTATGGAACAATAAGTAAATTTAAGAGATAATAATAAAAGGGAAAATCTTATTTTGAGTAACTACAAAATGCATATAGTATCTGGAGATCAGTCTGATTGTGAATGGACTCTGATGTGATAATATCAAAGAAAAAGACATTAAAGAGTGGGAAAAGTCTATACTGAAAGAAGAGGGAAGGGGAGGTATAATAGAATAAATTAGATCACCAGTCAAGGGAACAAGTGAGGGGATGAGCATTGTCTGAAGCTTGATGGCATCAATTTTGTCTCTAAGAGGGAATAAATCATTTAGTTGGGTAAAGAAATTTATAAAAAAAAAAAAAAAGTAAGAGGAGAAAGAGGAAAGAAAAGGGAAGGGCTGGGTAGGAAAGGAGGGCAGAAACACTAAGAATAAAAGAGAAGAGAAGAGGGAAAGTGATAGAAGATAAAGTAGTATATAGGGTAGGTCAAAAAATAATACTAAAGACAAAGTGGGAAAGAGACAACAAAGTATATATAGAGGAGAAAATAGGATGGAAGGAAATACACATCTGGTACTTATAATTGTGAATATGAATGGGATGAAACAGAGTGGATTAAAAAATAAAAATCTACAATATTTGACAAGAAAAACGTTTGACATAAAGAGACACATACAGAGTAAAGCTAAAAGCCTGGAACAGAATTTATTATGCTTCAGCTGAAGTAAAAAAATCAGGGGTAGCAATTCCCATCTCAGAGAAAGCCAAAGCAAAAATGGATCTTATTAAAAGATATAAGGAAGAAAAGGACATCTTGATAAAAGTTACCATAAACAATGAAGTAGTAAGGATACAAAATGTATATGCACTAAGCAGTAAAGCAGCCAAATTCCTAGAGAATATTTTAAGCTATTTATGGGAAGAAATAGACAGCAAAACAATACTAGTTGGGGACCTCAACCTTCCCCTTTCAAAATCAGACAACTCTATCAAAAAAAAATAAACAAAAAAGAAACTAGAAAGATCTTAGAAAACTTAGATATGATAGACCTCTAGAAAAAATTGAATAGGGACAAAAAGTAGTATATCTTCTTGTCAGTATATGGCACATACACAAAGATTGACCATATATTAAGGCATAAAAGCCCACAATCAAATGCAGAATGTCAGGAATAGTAAATGTTTCCTTTTCAGATCAAAATGCAATAAATTATTTTCAATGAAGGGCAATTAAAAATAATTGAAATTTAAATAATCTGATTCTAAAAAATAAATAGGTCAAACAACATATCACAGAAACAATCCAAAATTTCATCCAAGAGAATAACAATAATGAAACAACATTCCAAAACCTATGGGATGCAGCCAAAACAGTTCTTAGGGGAACTTTTATATCTCAAAATAGTTACATGAATAAAATAGAGAAAGAGGAGATCAGTGCATTAAGCATGCAACTAAAAAAGCTAGAAAAAGCACAAATTAAAAACCCCTCATTAAATGCCAAATTAGACATTCTGAAACTCAAAAGAGAGAGTAATAAAACTAAAAAACTACTAAACTAATTAATACAACTAAGATTTGGTTTTATGAAAAAAAACCCATAAAATACATAAATTTCTGGTTAATTCGATTAGGAAAAGGCAATAAAAAACCCATATCACCATCCAAATGAAACTTATCACCAATGAAAAATGAAAAAGAAGTTAAAGGAATAATTAGGAGCTATTTTGCCCAACTATATAGCAGCAAATTTGACAATCTTACCAAAATGGATGAATAGTTACAAAAAATATAAATTGCCCAGATTAACGAGAAGGAAATAAATTACTTAGTATCATTTTGGAAAAAAAAATGAATAAGCCTTTTATGATCTGCTTAAGTAAAAATTTCCTGGGCCAGATGAATTCACAAGTGAATTCTACCAAACATTGAAATAGCAATTAATTCTAATTCCATATAAACTATTTAGGACAAATAGGTAATGGAGTCCTGCCAAATTCCTTCTATGATACAAATATGGCACTGATACCTAAACCAGGAAGAGCCAAAACAAAGAAAATTACAAACCAATCTCCTTAATGAATATTATTGCAAAAAAAAAATAAATAAAATGTTAGCAAAGAGATTCCAGTAATTTATCAGCAAGATAATACACTATGACCAAGTGGGATTTATACCAGGAATGAAGGACTGGTTCAATATCAGGAAAACTATTACCATAATAGATCACATCAATAACAAAATCAAAAGAAGTCATATAATAATTTCAATCGATGCAGAAAAATCTTTTAATAAAATACAACACTGATTTATATTAAAAGAGAGAGAGAGAGAGAGAGAGAGAGAGAGAGAGAGAGAGAGCAAGCAGTATCTATTTAAATCCAACAGCAAGCATTATTTGTTTCAGAGAGAAGCTGGACTCATTCCCAATAAGATCAAGGGTGAAACAAATAAGCCCATTATCACTAGTATTATTCAACATTGTACTAGAAATGTTATTTTTAGCAATAAGAAAAGAAAAAAAAAAGAAATTAAAAGAATTTCAAATGATGGTGGCTTAGCAATACTAAATCTAAAATTACATTATAAAGCAGCAATCATCAAAACCATTTAGTACTGGCAAAGAAATAGTGTGGTGAATCAGTGAAATAGATTAAATACACATGACACAACAATCAAATCCTAAAGTATTCTAGTATTTGATAAAGCTTCAAACTCCAGCTTCTGGAATAAGAACTATTTGCCAAAAATATTGCTGGGAAAACTAAAAATAATATGTCAGAATCTCAGCATAAAACCTACTTCTCACACCCAATATCAAAATAAGGTCAAAATGGATATATAATTTGGGCATAAAGGATGATACGATAAACAAATTAGGAGAGCAAGAGAAAATTTACCTATCAGATCTTTGGAGAAGGGAAAAATTTATGAACAAAGAAAAACTGGAAGCATTGTGAAAGGCGAAATGGACAGCTTTGATTTCATTAAATTAAAAAGATTTTGTACAAAGAAAACCAACAGAAACAAAGTTAAAAGTGAAGTCCAAATCTGGGAAAAAATCTTTACAGCCAGAATTTCCAATAAAGATATCATTTCTAAAATGCATAAAGAACTTTGCCAAATTTATAAGAATACAAGTCATTCCCTAATTGATAAATGGTCAAATAATATGAAAATAATTTTAGATGAAAAATTAAAACTATCTGTAGTTATTTGAAAAAATGATCTAAATTACTATTAACTAGGGAAATAAAAATTAAAACAACTCTGAGGTATTACCTCACACCTCTCAGATTGGCTAAGATGACTGGAAAAAATAATGATAAATGTTGGAGGGAATGTGAGAAAACTGGGTCACTAATGCATCGTTGGTGAAGTTGTGAAATGATCCAACCATTCTGAAAAGCCATCTGGAACTAAATCCAAAGGTCTATAAAACTGTGCCTACCCTTTGACCCAACAGTACCATTGCTGGATGTGTATCACAAAGAAATCATAAAGGAGGGGAAAAGACCCACATGTGCAAAAATGTTTGTAGCAGTTCTTTTTGTGGTAGCAAAAAAATTGGAAAATGAGTAGATGCCTATCAAGTGGGGAATGGCTGATGAAGTTGTAGCACATGAAAATAATGGAATATTATTGTTCTATCAAAGTGATGAATAAGCTGATTTTATGTACATATATATAGTGATTCATCTAAAATAATAGTAATATGGCTGGTATATAATGTAGATTTTTGTCTTGCTTGAATCTTTAAGTTTGACTTTGAGATCAAAAAGCCCTACTTTTTTGTTCTAATAAATTCTACTGATCTTTGTTATAGTGTATTGAGATATCATTATTAATAATAATAAAATAGAGATAATTCCCATACCTGGAAATTATTTTATTTTAATTCTACTCCTTAATTTTTTAACTTCTCCCATGAATGGATCCTTCTTTTTCTCCTTCACCCATTCTTTCTGTCCCTCCTTATCCCATTAATCTACACTTCTTATCCCACTCCATTTAATTTACATACCCTTCTATACCCTACCTTATTTTACTTTCTCCTCCCATTTCTTTATAGATTTTGAAGGGTGATATTCATGGTACATATGCATCTATGTACACACACACATACATACACACACACATATATACATATATATATACACACATACATATATACATGTGCATCCATATGTATATGTCTGTATATATTATATATCTATCTAACATGTATCTTGTTTCTTATTTAATTCATTGTTGATATTAGTAGTTTTTCAGAACTACTGGCCTTTCTCCCCCCTTTAATGCCTCTGTGTTGATTCTTCTTTTACACCTCATTCATATAGCAAAATCGCTATTTTTACCTTTTTCTAGACAGTTTTGCTTTTTAGAATCGTATCATATTCAACTCTACCCTAATCTTTTCTTTTGAGGTACTCAATTACTGATATCAGTCTTAAACATATGGCTTAAATTTCCATCTAGAAACATAAATAATTTGTTTTTGAGTCCCTTGAAATTAATCTTTGATGCTTGACTCTTGTATGTCACATTTTCTATTGAATTCAACTTTGGTTGACACAAAATCCTGAAATTCTGTGATCTGTTTAATTGCCATATTTTTCCCATTCAATATTATGGTTGTTTTTGCCAACATTCATATATATATATATATATATATATATATATATATATATATATATATATATATATATATATATATATATATATATATATATATATATGTCTAGGAGATATATTTTATGGTAGCTGCTGATAAATTCTGTACAATTATTTTTGCTCCAGCATATTTGAACTTTTTTTTTGTTTTTCTTGTGGAACTTTATCTTTAATCTGAAGTTTTTCAAATTTAGTAATAGCATTCTTATGTGTTTTCCTTGTAGGATCTCTTTGAGGTCGTAATCTATTCTATTTCTACTTTCCCTTTGTGTTCTATCACTCCAGGACATTTTTTCTTTGATTATTTCTTGGATTATTGTGTCAAGAATTCTTTTCTGGTCACAGCTTTCAGGTATTCCAATTATTCTTGTTTCCTCTTCTAGATCTATTTTCCACATTTGTCGTTTTTCTTTTTTTTTTCCCACATTCTCTTCTATTTTTTCACTCTTTATATTTTGTTTTATTAATTCTTGGTATCCTATAGCTTCACTGACTTCCCTTTGCCCAATTCTAATTTTCAAAGAATTGTTTTCTTCTTTAAGATTGCATCTCCTTTTCTAGTTAGTTAACTTCCCCTCCTCAATAATCTTGATTTTTTAGATGGTTCTTTTGTTAAAAAAAAAGTTTTTCCTCAATTTGTTTCATTTCATTTTTAAAGTCCTTTTTGAGTCCTCCTACAAATTATTTCTGTAAATGTAGATATTTAATGTTTACTCTTTGGAGCAGAAGTTTTGTTTTTCACTTCACTGTCCTCTGATGATAAACCTCAGTCTTTCCTATTCCCATAGTAAGTTTCTATACTTCTATATTAAGTTCTGCTATAGTTCTTTGCCTGTTCATTATCCTTATGATTTTTATGAGAACTATTAGTATAAGCAACTCTAATCCTAGATTTTGGGGAATGATGCCTCTAGCTTCACTTCAGCTCTCTTCTCTGAATTGGAACCCCAAAACAAAAGCTCCATACTACTGCAAGTGCCCACAGTTAGCTATATCCTTGCCCCACTGTCTCTGCACTCAAAAGGTATTCTGTTTTTGTTTTTTGTTTTTTTTCCTAACTGGGGATAGTGTCTCAGGTGTACAGCTGGGCCTAGAGTTCCTAATCAGTAGATCTTCCCTCACTCTTCCTCAACTCAGACTCCCCACTCAGTCTTGCAGATGAAAGTTCTTTTGGTTCAGGCTGAGAGTACCTCAGAATCAGTTAACCCCAATGCTCCCTGATGATTGTTTCTTTGAAGTCAGCCAGCCTTGTTTACACTTCATACCAGTTTAAAACCTTAGTGCTACAGTTTTTCTTCCAGTCTCCCTAGGTTGCCCCAGGAGGACACCTATTCTGTCCTCAGTCTTACTTATTTTTCTCTGTTCATCCTGAGGTGCAATTTTTTTGTTTGTAGGGGAAATCTGGAGAATTTGGATTTTCTGACCTATTCCATCATCTTCCCAGAATCCTTTTCTGGAATATAAATTATTTAGGAAAAATTCATATTAATCAAAACTCCTTGGAAAATTGGTAAGCAATCTGGCAGAAATGAGATTTAAACAAAATATATTACACAATTTAGCCCAAATGTATACATGTCCCTAATAGTAAAGATCATACTATAAAAAGAAGATTAAAAAATACATTTTTATACATTTTTACAGTTATGGATAGGAAATTCAGTCTTTTTTATTATAGCTTTTTATATACAAAACATACGTATGGGTAATTTTTGAACATTGACTCTTGCAATGTTTCAACTTTTCTTCTGTTTCAACTTTTCCCCTCCTTCCCTGCACTCCATCCCCTAGATGGCAAATAGTCCCATACGTGTTAGATATGTTAAAGTATATGTTAAACACAATATATGTATACATATTTATACAGTTATCTTGTTGCACAAGAAAGTTTGTATTTAGAAAGAAGGTAAAAATAACCTTAAAAGAAAAAAAATGCAAGCAAAACAATAACAGAGGGAAAATGTTGTGTGGTGGTCCAAACTCATTTCCTAGTGATTTTTTTTTCTGGATATAACTGTTTCTGTTCATTACAGATCAATTGAAACTGATTTGGATCTTCTAATTGTTTAAGAAATCTACATCCATCAGAATTGATCGTCATATGGTATTGTTGTTGATGTGTAAAGATCTCTTGATTCTGTTCATTTCACTTAGCATGAGTTCATGTATGTATTGCCAAATCTCTCTGCATTCATCTTGCTGGTCATTTCTTATAGAACAACAATATTCCATAACATTCATATACTACAATTTATTCAGCCATTCTTCAATTGGTGGTCATCCATTCAACCTCCAGTTTCTACCTACTACAAAAAGGGCTGCCACAAACAGTTTCACATATATGGGTCCCTTTCCCTTCTTTAGTATCTCTTTGGGATATAAGCCCAGTAGTAACAGTTGGATCAAAGGGTATGAAGAGTTTGATAATTTTTTGAGCATAGTTCCAAATTGTTCTCCAGAATGGTTGGATCCATTCACAACTCCACCAACAATGCATCAATGTCCCAGTTTTCCCACATCCTTTCCAACATTTGTCATTATCTTTTCATGTCATCTTAGCCTATCTGACAGGTGTGTAGTGGTATCTCAGAGTTGTCTTAATTTGAAAATGCAGTCTTAAACAAATAATGGATAGTGACAATGAAATAGAAAGGTCCATAGATAATAATGTACCTATGATATAAAGGGAAGCACTGAGAGGGCTGTATTCAAACCCAGGGCTGGACATGATCTAAATCTTTATTCAATCACTAATTATCTGTGTGACATTGGATGAGTCAATAACTTCTATGGGATTTCATTTCTTCATCTCTAACAGGAAGGTTTGACAGGATCTTAAATTTAGGGATGGACGAGAACTTAAAAGTTATCTAATTCACCTATCTTCATTTTATAAATGTCCAGAGCTTAAGCGACTTTATCAAGGTCACTAAATCAGTTTTATAATAAAATAGAAGAATGCTAACTAATTTTTGTCTGGGTCTTTGCCCTGAAAAAACTTACATTCCTCATAATTATACAC
Organism: Sminthopsis crassicaudata; assembly: GCF_048593235.1. NCBI lineage: Eukaryota > Metazoa > Chordata > Mammalia > Dasyuromorphia > Dasyuridae > Sminthopsis > Sminthopsis crassicaudata. Next base: position 164,470,783 of record NC_133620.1, read on the forward strand.
TGTAAAATTTCTACATCCATTTATAATACTTGGTTTGCAAAAGTTGGAATTATCACCCAAATTTTTCAGGATTATACCAATTACTCATGTGTCATGTATCCTTTGGGATCATGTCTGGTCAGTGTGCTGATCAATATTCTTAAGTCTTTTTAATTATTTGTCTTTATAATATTGTTATAATTTCCTTGATTGTACTCAATCCACTCCATATCCTATGTGCATAAGTTGAATAATATGCTTAATAAATGCTTATTCTCTCTGTTCCTCCATGCAAAGCATTGTGAATACAAGCATAGATGTGAGACAATCCATCCCATTAAAGTAGTTTTTATTCTGCTGCAAAGATGCAGCATGATGACTAAGAAATTTACTTGCTTCCTCTCAGAAGGGGAAATTAAGCTCTGATAAAATTATCAGATTATCTTGGTCTTTACCCCCCTCTTCTCTTCTTCCTCTTGGGAGTCAGTGAAACTGAAAAGTCAGGTTTTAGATTGGATTGGTGACATACTGGAATGGAACAATATTGAAATTCTAGACTATAGTAGATAGAAAAGCTGACTTTCTTCAAATCAAAAACCTTGATTCGGTATTTGAAGAGTTTATTAAATGAGGGAAAATCACATTTTTGGCAACATGTATCACATCTTAACATAATTGTTTATTTGAATATTAGAGCTTGTTAACTATTGTTTACTGTCACACACACACACACACACACACACACACACACACACATGCACAGAGGCATAAAAGCACTCCATTCTAAAGCTAAATATAGTTATGTAAACTCTATTCCTACAATGTGTGCTCCTTCTATTTACTAAATTCATATAAAGTTTCTTGAGCTTCTTATAGATTGTTCAATAATACAATATACACCCACAAAAAATGAGGAATCAAGAAGAAAGACATATGATCACCTAGAGTATTATCTTTTTTTTTACAGAGTATATATCATGAAGAGTCATTTCCCATCAATGGTGAGGTTCTACAAATGTGTTTTCTTGTGGATAATTTCATACTCATTGACTTAATATCAAACAAAATCTAAGGAACCATATTTACTCAAAAGAAAATGGCCTAGGCATTCATACATGAAAAAAGAAAGTGGATTAAAAATGCCCTATTTGAATGGATGTCCATCAATTGGAGAATGGTTGGGTAAATTGTGGTATATTAATGTTATGGAATATTATTGTTCTGTAAGAAATGACCAACAGGATACAGAGAGGCTTGGAGAGTCTTACATGAACTGATACTGAGTGAAACGAGCAGAACTAGGAGATCATTATACACTTCAACAATGATACTGTATGAGGATGTATTCTGATGGAAGTGGATATCTTCAACATAGAGAAGAGCTAATCCAATTCCAATTGATCAATGATGGACAGAATCAGCACACCCAGAAAAGGAACACTGGGAAATGAGTGTAAACTGTGAGCATTTTTGTTGTTTTGTTTTGTTTTTTTGTTTTTCTTCCCAGATTATTTTTACCTTCTGAATATAATTCTTCCTTTGCAACAACAACAAAATTCGGTTCTGCACATATATATTGTACCAAGCATATACTATAAGATATTTAATATGTATGGGAATGCCTACCATCTAGGGGAGGGGGTGGAGGGAAGGAGGGGCAAAATTCGGAACAGAAGGGAGTACAAAGGATAATGTTGTAAAAAAAATTACCTATGCATATGTACTGTCAAAAAATACTATAATTATAAAATTAATAAAAAAAAAGAATTATAGGACTTTATGTAGAGGCAGTAAGAATTTTTAAAAGCCAGTATGTAACATGGTATAAATTCTAAAATGTAATTACAAAATATCAAAATCTGTTAAGTGTTCAGAACATATAGTATATACTTCAAATATCAATAAGTAAAAGTTAAATAAATCATAAGAGCAAAAAGAGTTTAGTATTAATAATATATTATATAAAATGTTTTAAAATTATTTCAACTTTATTCCCTTTTCAATGTCTATTCTTTTATAATATAATATATTAGTATGTGTATTTTTAAAAGTATATAGCAATATATAAATGTGTAAATATTTATTTATAAATATATTTAAATAAATGTATGTATTTATTTATAAATATTAAAAAATGCCCTATTTACCAGACTAAGTGCAAATGGTTGTGCAATTCATCAGTATCTATATTGTGGGCACATATTAAATAAAGACAGTGATTAACCCAGAGTTGAATAAAAGGATGAAGTTGGTCTGCATTACTTTACAAAATTATACATATTCAAGGATTTCATATTACTTTCAAATACCAAAATACTTATGATACTAATATTCTCTTGTTGTCTGATTGTACACCACAAACTTAAAAAATTTAATGAAAAAGAACTACAGGGGAAGGGGAAAGTTAGCTACAACCTGGTAGTATACACCCAAATGTGTAATTATACACAGAGCTTGCATTTAATAAATTGACAGTTTAACCAGTTTAGGTAGAGATGTGGGGAAGATTGAAGGAAAGGAAGAAAGAAGTAGGAGGGAGGAGTAAGGAGGGAAAGAGGAAAAGACAGAAAGACAGACAGAAACAGAGTCAGAGCCAGAAAAAAAATGTCATAAATTTAGAGTTACATATGAAAACTCTAAATAAAGGATAGAAAGAAGCAGTTTTTGATGACAAGCCAGTGTGTTCTTATCACACATCCTAAATTATATGGAAATCATAAGCATGTGTTTTTCAGGCTTCACTCAAAATTCCAGATTCACCTTTGAAGAGGAAAATTTATAGTGTTTCTTTGATAATGCTATTTGTAATGGAATAAAATCCAGGCATGGTACACAGAAACTTCCAAAAAGTTTTGAAATAGCTCTATAAGCCCTGAGATTTACCTGTCAGTCCCTTTCTTCTCTCTTAACTTGATAATACTTAAGTAATTTACTTGTCATTTTTTTTCAAACAGGCCTTATTAGAATTTTGGCAGGAATGACAACTTGCATTGAAATCTTTCTCCCAATATTTCATTGTGCTGTAATGGTTACCCTTTGTTCTCAGAGGATATGCCAGTAAAACTAAGCTCTAGCCAACTCAAAGAAACTGGAAATTCTTCAAATGTGAATCCTGTGAAGGACTATTTATGTCCTTCAAGAAATAGCCTAGTTAGGTCTGGAGAAGCTTATTACCAGAAGCTCCAACAAAGACTGATTTTTGTTTCATAGTTTCATCTTTAAGAACACTCAAAGTCTGTGACTATATATGAAAAAGGATCATGATTTGTCTTGGTAAAGGGAGAACCCACACTGACAAAACCACACATTCTTCAAGTATTATAACATAAACAATATTGAAGACATATTTTGGACATTACTCCAATTCCAAAGAGAGAATACTTCTGTATTTATTTATCATTCATTCACAATTTTTTTTCAGTCCTTAATTGTGAAGAAAAATGGAAAAACAATTGTTTTAAACTATAAAGGAACAGGATTACACTAAAATAGAACAAACCTGGTGTTCAGATTTATAAAATGAATACTATCTGATTCAAATATACATTAAATATAATCTAATTAAATATAATTTAATTCATATCTGCTCTGCATAGGAAGTTTTTTTTTTTACCTTTTTGATAAGTTATTAAAAAATGAAATAATAGAACTTATTGCATGCTTTTTGTTTTTAAATTTGCAATAGATTATTTTTGTTTTGTTTTGTTACACTAAGTTCACTTTCCACTATTTTTAAGTCGAATTTTGGAGTACTGTAGTTTAGACTAAGTTTTGAATCTCCACAAATACCTTTCTCTTAACATTGGCACTGCCACTGTAGGTCCTCATCACCACTTAATTAGGTGATTGCATTAATTTTGTAACATGCCTTTCCACTTGCTTTTTTGGCGTTCTGTAATCTACTCTTCATGCTATTGATCATATAATCTTTTCATATTTGGTCATGACCTCTCTCTGATGACAATACTAAAGTGCCCGTGTAATATTTATTAAATAATCTACTTAGCCATGTTTTTGAGGCCTCTCACAAACTAGTACCATTTTTTTCCATCTCAAACTCATTCTACTGCCTTCCATATACTCAATGTCCTGAACTTTTGTACCTTTGTTATAGAATCTTTATTTGAAAGTTGTCATCAAGCCCAATACAGACAAGAAAGGAATACTCACTATATATACACCTACAGATGGTCATTCTGCCTTTGTCTGAAAACCTGCAAGGAGGGATAACCGATCCTTTCCTCAGATAACACATTCACTTATAACACATTCACTTCAGAAAAAAAAAACAAAACTAATCATTAGGAAGTTTTTCCTTACATCTGGCCTCAAATTACCTTTTTGTAGTTTCCATCCAATGCTTCTAGGAACAAAAGTACTCTTCCAAAAAGTAACCTTTCAAGCACTTGAAAATAACTGTCATGCAGAACTCACAAATATTTGAAGTATAATAATATTCCAACTTAAGAAACCATGGAATAACTTCAGGAAAGGTTTGACTCATTGGGTAAGGAGAAATTGCAGCACAGCACCTGTCCAGCATAGAAGGGCCCAGCACTGAGAGGCCCAGCTTGGGGAATCTAGTGGGACGCTCTTAGCCAAAATTTAGCAGTATTGATTATTCTGTTCTGGTTCAGAAGGCCAGTGGATTGGCAGACAGCTGTGAAACTTCCAGTGTAAGTACAGAAGGCAAATTGTGAACCTCTGAATCCCAGCATAACAGTTGGGTCTTGGCCAGGCCCATCCAGCACAATGGGAAAGTCTGCAGCAGTATCAGCCCAGGCTATCACAGTCAGTATGAGACTCCTGTACCCCCGTAAAAGGGCTTGGGACAATTTCTCCTGTGCCCTAGGAGTAGAACTCAACTTTTCAAAATGATCAAAACAGCAAAAAAAGTTCTGATCTTAGAAATCTACCATGGATATCAGACAGATCCACAAGAAGACAGCAAAGACAAAATGCCTTCAAGTGAAACCTCAGAGGGGGATATAAACTGGTCTCCAGGTTCTATTAGAAGAATTCAAAAAAAATCTTAAAAGAGAGAAAAAAAAATGGGAAAAAGAAATGAGTGCTATATAGGAAATGGGGCCAACAGCTTGGAAAAGGAAACAAAAAAATTGACTGAGGAAAACACCTCTTTAAATAAATTTGTCAGAATAGAGAAAATGTATACTGAAGCCAACAAGTTCTTAAAAAATTAATTTGGCAAAATGGAAAAAAAAACTTCTTGAAAAAAAATGATGAAATGGAGTAAAAAAATTCACTGAACAAAACAATTCCTTTAAAAGTATAATTGACAAAAGGCAAAAGAAAAAGGGGGGAAAGTTAATTCAAGAAAATAATTCACTAAAAATTAGAATTGGACAAATGGAAGATAGAAGTGAATGATACAATGAGACTTGAAGAGTCAGTCAAACAAACCCTCCCACAAATGAAAAAAAAAAAAAAAAGAAAGAAAGAAAAAGAAAATGTAAGATACCTCCTTGGAAAAACAACAGACCTGGAAAATAGATCCAGTAGAGACAATTTAAGCATTATTACACTATTTGAAAACCATGATGATAGAGTCTGAACAACATCTTTCAAGAAATCATCAAGGAAAAATGCCCTTATATCCTGGAATCAGAAGGCAAAATAATCATTGAAAAAATCTATGATCACTCCCTGAGATCCCAAAATGAAAATTCTAAGCGATATTGTAGCTTAATTCCAGAATTTATCAGGTCAAATAGAAAGTATGGCAAGCAGCCAGAAAGAAACAATTCAAATATTGAGGAGCCACAGTCAGTATTATCTAGTAACTAATAGCTTTCACTTTAAATTAAGGATCAAATGGCCTGGAATATGATATTCCAGAGGAAAAAGGAGCTTGGGCTACAATGAATAATCAACTACCCAGCAGAACTAAGCATTATCTTTAAGGGGAAAAGATGAACATTCAATCCAAATACGGAATTTTCAAGACCAGAGCTAAACAAAAAATATGATTGTCACGTGGAAGACTCAAAAGAAGCCTAAAAAAAAGGGAGGGAAAAAAATAAAGTTTGAACTGTTTACATCCCTATATGGAAAGATGATATGTGTAATTCTTAAGAAGTATATCTTTGTCAGGGCAATTAGGAGTATACTTAGAGGATATAGATTTAATTGATTTAGAGGATATAGATTTGATTGACTTTAATGTGATGATATAAAAAGAAAATAGCTGTCATATTCTCCTCAAGTCTTTTTTTTTCCTTCAGACTAAACATTCCTAGTTTCTTCAACTACTTCTTATATGATATAGACTTAAGGCATTTTACTATCTTGATTATTCTCCTATTTTTCTCCTAAGCTTATCAATGACCTTTTAAAACTATACTGGACAGAATTGAATAACATATTCAAAACAAGTTCTAATGAAAAAAAAGTGAAGTGAAACTATCAGCTCTCTATTTTGGGATATAATATATCCTTCCCTTTAAACTTAAATGAAAACAAAAACATTGTCATGAGCACAGCAGAACATAAATAAGGATTCAAAATACAAAGCATAAATTTCCATTTTAAGAAAACCTACATTATAAACACTACACATTGTGTTCAGACCTGTCCATTTCTGTTTCCTTTTGTTCTCTCCTGTGCACTTTCTTTATTTTCCCCTTCCCCTCCCAAATGGTATAATTATATATGAATATATATGTAGGTATATGCATATGCCTACATATATATATATATACATATGCATAGATACCTATAATCACACATATATATACCCATGTGCATTCATATATCTATATATATTATATTTTTGATTTCCAATTGTCCTCTATTTCTTTGAAGTTGGATAGCATCTTCCTTCATAAATCCAAATTTTGTTGTCATTTTCTCAATCACCTGCTCATCATTTTCTATATCCTATACTATTTTCTATAGTATATATGAAATATACCTATTATAGCATTTAATTATCTTAGTCTAAATTAATATTGATTAGTATGACTAACATAATATAATTTCCATCTTTCTCTTTTGATGACATCTATTTTATCCTTAACTTTGTCTGAGATTGTGAAGTATGAGCTAGCTTCATGGTCAGCTTCAGAGCTTCAGGGCTTCAGAGTCAGCCAGAGTCAGAATAAATCAAAGTCCTTGGTCTTTAGGGGGAGAAGTAAAAGAGGCAGTCAAGAAGAATCCTAGATTCTCGAGTCCAGAGCCATCAGCCTCTCTCTTCCTCACACTGCTGCAAAGTAAGTCTCTTGCCCCTCTCTCTCTGCCCTCCAATCCTTGCCCTGTGATTACCTTAAAACCAAACATTTAGCAAGCATCCAACAGTGAGAAGAATCATTTTTCCAAGCATATGCTAATAGAGTCATAATGTCACATCAAATAGGTATTTAGCCTTAGGTGCTGGGTTGTCTGATTCTAGCACACCTTTTTCAGAGTTTCAGCCTTCTACAGGAGATTATGAATATTATCCCTGTTTTGAAAAATAAATTCTGTTTTGAATAATAAATTCTATTTCTGATCTCTATGTTTGTGTATATCTCTCATTTTTATTACTTTCCTAAAAGTAACATATTGTTTAATTCAAATTTTTAATTAACTAAATAAAATTAATTTTTAATCCATGTTATGGGCAAATTAATTCCATTAACTTTCTAAGCTATAATACTCATATAGTTTCCTCCTTCCTATTTTCCCTCATTATCCTTCTCACCCTATTGCTATCCTTCTTCACTTCTCTACTGTACGCCTATTCCTTATCTCATTTACCCATCCAATAATCTTTCCCTTTTCTTTGCCCCCCATCTCCTTATTGTCTTATTTCTTTCTGAGTTTAAAAAACTTTTAAACCTTTCTAGATATATATGTATTGTTCCCTTTTTAATTTATTCCTGAGGACAATGAGGTTTTAAACTGTCATCCTCTTCCCACTAACTTCTATGTATTTTGAGGGGGTTCATTTGTGTGACATAATTACTCTTTTTTATCTCTCCCTACACAGTTTTTTTTAGAATCATCCTATCATACTAAGCTTAAGCCAAGTCTTCTTTTCATATTGTCCAAATAAAAAATGACAGTCATAAAAATGATAATATTTTCATATGTAGCAAGCAGATGATGAATCCTTATATTTGATCCTTAAGAATTATATTTCTTTGGACATGATATGTCAAATTTTCTTTTAAGTTCTGCTATTTTTGTCACAAAAACCTGAAAGTCTTTAAGTTCATTAAATTAAATATGCATTCTTTTTTTCCATTCAGAATTATACTTAACTTTTCTAGGTAAGTTTTCTTTGATCATGACCCAAGCTCTTTATTCTACAAAATATAATATTCCAAGACTTACAGTTCTTCAAAATAATAGCTGCTAGATCTTATGCAATCTTTATTGTAGCTTCATGATATTTTAATTGCTTTTTCTTGTTGCTTCCAATATTTTTTCCTTAATGTGGGAGCTTTGAAATTTGACTATCATATTCCCATAAGTTTTCTTCCTAGGATCTCTTTCAGAAGATTGATCAATAGATTTTTTCCCTATCTCTTCATTTTCTTCTTGTTCTAGAATTCTGGGTCAATTTTTCTTGATAATTGCTTGTAATGCTGTAACACATTTTTTATCATAATTTTAAGGAATTCCAACAATTCTTATATCATTTCTTTTTATTTGTTCTCCAAATCATTTGTTTTTCTGATGAAATGTTTAACTTTCTTTTGTCTATTTTTCATCCTTTTGATTTTGTTTTGTTATTTCTTTGTATATCATTAATTTCCTTTTGCCCAATTCTAGTTTTCAAGAGAATAATTTTCTTCCTTAAGTTTTTGGTTCTCTATTACAAGTTGGGTGACTTTTCAAAAATTTTTTGATTGCTCTTCCCTACCCCCCCCCAATTTTCCTTAATCTCTCTCTTTTTATTTTTAAAGTCTCTTTTAAGTCCTTCTAAGAAATATTTTTGTTCTTGGGACCATTTGATATTTCTCATTGAAAAAGGAGTGGCTTTTTAAAAACTCTATAACTTTCCTTGAATATGAACCCTGATTTTTTTTTACCCTGTAGGAGTTACCTATGACTGGGTTTTTTCCCCTTTGTTTACTCATTATTTTTGTTTTATTTTGTTTTTAGCAGCTATTAGTGTGATACAGTTTTATTCCCATCACAGTAGAAGATCCTTCCATTTTCTACCCTACCATCAGTCTCCCACACTAAACCTCACTCTAACCTTGAGATAAAAGTGTCTAAGGCTGAGGCTGCCTCTCAAATCCCTATGCCCCGCAGGGTTTGTTGTCTCTTGATTCCACAGAGTTGACCTGGAGATGTTTGCATTTCATTCAGATCAAATTTTTGTCCCTGGATCTCAGGTCTTTCCTGGGGCATTCTTAGATTGTCTTACTTTAGCATTACTTTTAATTTTTTTCTGCTGCTCTACATTCCCTTTGAGTCAATGATCTTTCTTGTTCTGTAAAGGAAATATGGAGAACCAAACATTTTCTGACCTATTCTTTCAATTTCCTAGAATCCTCTGTTTTGATCCTTTTAAAGAAGCCCAATATCACATTAGCTTTTCCAGCTGCTAATTCACATAGTTAATTTACAACTAAAATCTTCTGACTTTCCCCTCTTATAAGCTCTGTTAATGCCTTCCATAGTCTATACTTCTGAATTTGACTCCCTTTTTTTTGCTAAGTGCCATGGTGGACAGAATGCTAAACCTGAAGTCAGGAAGGCTCCTCTTTCTGAGTTCAAATCCAATCTGATATTTACTAATTGTGTGACCTTGGGCAAGTCACTTAACTCTCTTTGCTTCAGTTCTTTTATCTGTAAAATAAACTGAAGAAGGCAATGGCAAACCATTCCAATATCTTTCCCAGGAAAAACCCAAATGGAATCATGAAGATTTGGATGTGACTAAAATGATGGAACAACAAATAATATTTTACATTTATTTCTGTTGAATATCATATTAAATTTAAGTACAAGCTTTAGGCACTGTAGATCCTCTTTGACCCTGACATGATCATGCAGTATGTAGGCTATGCCTCCCAGCTTTGTGTCAACTGCAAATTTGATGAATATATCATCTATGAATTAATGTAAGTCATGGATAAAAAGTTTAATTGTCACAAAATCAAACACACTTCTCTGGGATATGCCACTGGAAGTATAAACATTGAATCATTAGCAACTATTTTTTGAGTCTAGACATCTAATCAATTGTAAATCTATCTGATTGTATTTCATCTAATCCAAATCTCTTTTACTATGAGTACAATATCACTTGTGCAGTGTGCTGTGGTGATGTGATGATGTAATGGTTCTATAGTTGGCATATACTCAGTGTGCTATAGTGATATAATCGTACTAAAGTATTTAAAGGCTGAGAAGACTTGAAATAAACAGACTCCATCTTTGACCATCCTCCTGGGTCTCCTGCCTTCATCATTCTTCCACTAAGACTAAGGACTCAGGCTGGTCCCAAGATCCTCCAGAGAGCTAGTCCAAATGGTATATTTTGGATCCCTAGCTTGGGGACTCTAGAAAGCATAATATATTTTGGCACCCCAATTTGGAGGTTCTAGAAAGCACACTACAAAATTAGTCTTTCCCTAATTTTCCTTTAATGTCATCAACAAAAAGTCATAAGAAGGAAAAACAGCTATGCTATCTGTTTTTAATCATAATTTCTGTATAACTATGAAATACATATTACACAATAACTACATCCCATAATCATTTAATGATCCATTTCTTATGACTGTTATAAAATTTCAAGATTCTATTCTTTTTTTCCCCAAAAATCATAGCATCATTTGCCCTTCTTCAATCTTGTGGAACTTCTTTCATTGCTTATAAACTCTCAAATATCACTGGAAAAAGTAGAGCAATCAAATCTGCTAGTTCCTTGAAGACCAAAGGATGAAGTTCATCTCACCCATGTAACCTGAAATCATTAAAGGCAGTTAGCGGCCTTCTTACTATCTCTTTACTTATAATATTATCAGTTATCTGTGAGGAATTTGTATTCTATTATTTTCAGTGTAAAGTATATATAACCACTGCTTATTGTGAGCTTTAGCATTTCTAATACCATTTTAAAAGACCATGCTGAATTCTCATATATACTCTCTGCTACATGGTCTTGCTTGTAACTTCTGTACATTTCTATTTTAAAGAATATTTTTTCAATTAACAAGCATTTATTTTCTAACTATCCAACATTCCTCAATTATAAAAGGAAAAAAAGAAAGAAAACTCTTATAATGAATTTGTGTAGCCAAGCAAAATGAATTCCACAATAACCATGTCCAAAAATACATGTCACATTCTGTACTTGTTCTCTTTAATAGGATAGGGGCAGCATGTTTCATCAGCTCCATGGAGTAGTGGTTGCTCATTGCATTTGTTAGATTTTTATAGTTCTTTCTTGTTTACAGCTTGTTATTCTGTTTAATAAGTATAAAATAAATTCAACTTTTTTCAAAATTGTCTTTCTGTTTTCTGACTTTTCTCTGAATTTTTGGGGGCTAGAGATATCTCATTTACCCTACTTTCTTTCATTTTCTATTTCTTCTTTTATTTTTTAATACTCTAACCTTATCCTCTATTGCCAAGCCAGATTTCCTTGAGAAAAAAAAGCCAAGCCATTATTACAAATACAATCAAGCAAATCACATTCTCCTGTTGGTTATTTCTGAAAATGTAAGCTTTTTCTCTTTCTTTAGTCCATTCCATCTTTGTTAAGAAATAGGTAATTTGCACCAGCCCTGAACTCAGGAGGACCTGAGTTCAAATCTGGTCTCAGACACTTGACACTTCCTAGCTGTGTGACCCTGGACAAGTCACTTAACCCCAGTCTCAGGGGGGAAAAAAGAAAAGAAAAGAAATAGGTAATTTGCTTCATCATTCGTGTTCTAAAATCATAATTGGTCATTGAATTAATTAAAGTCATAAAACCTCCAAATCTTTATTTATAATGTTTTTATTATATAAATTGTTCTGATAGTTCTGCCCAGTTTACTTTGCATCAATTCATAAAGGGCTTTCTAGATTTCTCTCAACCTGTCCTTTTTGTCATTTCTTTTTTTCTTCAATAGTATTTTATTTTTCTAAATATATGTAAAGATAATTTTCAACATTCTTTTTTGTAAAATTGTGTCCCCAATTTTTCTCCTTCCCTTTCTCACCTCAAGTTCATATAAATTAAATATTATAATCCTTTCAAAAATATTTCTATACTTGCCATATTATTCAAGACAGATTAGAACAAAGGGGGGAAAACATGAGAAAAAAGCAATCAAACAAACAAAAAGGTTAAGATATTATGTTTTAATCCACATCCAGCCTCCATAGTTCTCTCTCTGGATGAAGATGACATTTTCTATCCTGTCTATTGGAATTGTCTTGGATCTCTACATTGGTGAGAAAATGTAAATCTATCATAGTTGATCATCTCATAATCTTGCTATTACTGTGTACAATGTTTTCCTAGTTCTGCTCATTTCACTAAGCATCAGTTCATGTAAATTTTTCCAGGCTTTTCTGAAATTGACCTACTTATTCTTACAGAATAATAATATTCCATTACTTTCAGTACCATAACTTATTCAGCCATTCCCCAATTGATGGACATCACCTCAATTTCCATTTCCTTGACACGCCAGAAAGAACTGTTACAACCCTGTGTGGATAATTTCCCATCTTTTATGATTTTGGGGGGTATAGAACCAGTAGTGATATTCCCAGATTAAAAGGTATACAGAGTTTTATAGCTCTTTAGGCATAGAGCCAAATTGTTCTCTAATTGGATCATTTCCAAATTCTACCAATGATGCATTAATGTCCCAGTTTTCCCATGTGACCTCCAAAATTTATCATTATCTTTTGCTTTCATCCTAGCCAATCTGAGAGGTATGAAGTTGTATCTCAGAGTTGTCTTAATTTGCCTTTCTCTAACCAATAGTGACTTGGAATATATAAATGTCTTTAATTTCTTCATTTGGCTTTCATTATTTCGTTTAGCATAATAGTATTGCATTTTGTTCATATGCTATAAATTAACAGTTCCCTAATTGTTGTGCAACTCCTTCATTTCTAATTCATTGATATTACAAAAAATTTTTTTTTGGTAAATATGAATACTTTTTCTCCTTTTGTGATCCTTTTTGGGTATAGATATGATCATACTGTTGCTCAGTCAAAGGATCATAGCTGTGTAAATTGGGAAAGAGGGGGGTGGTAATTTTCTCTCCAAAATGGTTGGCTCAATTTAAAGTTTCACCAATACATTGATATACCAGAAACAATTCCTTTTTCCTCTTTTTTTTCTATAGTTTTGTGACTTTGATGACTGTGATATCAATTATATTATAATTGTAATTAATTTGTAATTAATACAAATTAAAGAATGCTTTAATTTGTATTTCTTTAATTTTAAATGGTTTGGATTTTTCATATAACTATTGGTATCTTATATTCTTTTCAGAACTCCATTTTCCCTTAATGATTTATCAATTAGAGTAAATATATTATTATTATAAACATGAATGGATATATGATTTAAATGGATGAATATATGACTTAATGGTGATACCATAAACAAATTAGAAACACAAGGATCTTCATCACAACTCTGTGAGATAAGTACCATATGACTAAAATGAAGACAAGAGGAGTTAAGTGACTTGCCCAGCATCACAAAGATAGTTAGGACCTGAGATAGGACTTAGGTCTGACATCTTTCTCAGACTTTCAGATCTATTGATGTGAAAGATCTCAAGGCTAAACAATAAATAGAAAATATGATAGGACAAGTCACTTACCTTTTAAACAATGATCTAATTTTGTGACTCTCTTTTTCAATCAATTTTAGTTGTTATTCAATTGTGTCCAACTGTTGGTGACCCCACTTGGGGTTTTCTTGACAAAGATACTAGAGTGGTTTGCCATTTCCTTCTCTAGCTCATTTTACAGACAAGGAACTGAGGCAAAAAGGTAAGTGACTTGCCTGGATTCACAGAGTTAGTAAGTTTGAAGCCTGATTTGAACTCAAAAGATGAGTTTAGACTTCAGATTTAGAGCTCCAACTCTGGTGGCTACCTATTACCTTTAGAATTAAATATAATTTATTATATTTGTTATAACAAATACTTTGTTTATATAACATTATCAAAAGTATTTAAAGCATTATAACATAAAAATATAAAAAAATTTGGACACACAAAATCAATCTAACTAGAAATAGAAGGAAGAATTATCAGGGGAAAATCTTTGCATCAAGTCTCTCTTTAAAAAAAAAAAATGTGTGCTTCCAAGATATATATTTCTTTTTAAAATGTGAGTTACTTGCTTAGTTCTCTGTGCAACTAACTAACTTTATATTTGGGATGCCTTCACTTAGCAGCTAGGTGGCATAGTGGCCCACTGGGCATGAACTCAGAAGACCTAAAGTTCAAATCAGCCTCTTACCAGTTATGTGACCCTGGCCTTTTGTCTATCTCAGTTTTCTTAATTTTAACATGGGTATAATAATGACATCTACTTTACAGAGTTGTTGGAAGAATATTAAGATTGTTGTGAGGATCAATAACTCTATTATTACAGTGACTGGCACATACCAAGGACTTAATAAATGCTTGATTCCATCACCTGTGCCTAAAGTCCCACTTATTATTTAAATATTCATCAAATCCTATATTGCCCATGAAGTCTTTCTTTATGTCACTATCTATAACATTTTTTCCTATCAGACCTTACTTTGGTTTTTGTTTTATGTATTTAAACTGCAATCATTCTATAGTATTATATATTACAATTTTTTTCATCATAAATATTACTATTAAGATAATTCTAAGTAGAATTTATAGAATGCTTTAAAAATTATGAATGGCTAGAAACTTAATTCAATGCTATAAGGTAGGTACTTTATAACTAAATGAGGACAGGAGAAGATAGATCTGCCCAAGATCACACAGATTGAAATTCTTGAGACAGGATTCAGGTCTTCTTGATTCTAGGTCTAACACTCCATCTACTGTCTCCTTGTTATAAAAAAAAAAAAATTGCATATATTATTTTATTTGCATTTCACAACAGCCCTGTGAAGTAGAGGATATTATTATATCATTTTTATTTTTTATTATTATTATTAATTGCTCATGTTCTTATAGCCCTTACTCTGTGCCAGGCATTCTTCTAAGCACTTTTCAATTATTATCTCATTGGATCCTCATATCAGCATTGAGAAGTATCTGCTTTTATTATCGACATTTCACAGATGAAGACACTAAGGCAAGCAGAGTTTAAGTAACTTCTCAAAATCATACAGTGAGTAATGTCTGACCCAGAATCTGAACATAGATTTGGACTCTATTGTAAAGGGCTAGAACTGAGCAAATGCACTTGGATAATGGAGCACGTGAGACTACTTGCCAATTGGACAATTCTCTATTAACATGTTTGAAGGTTGACCCTCCCCAACTATTCTGTGCTGGCTTGATTGGTGGGACAAAGAAGGGGAAGTGACTTGTGTGGGTGGAGTAGGAGGAGGAAATTGAGGCATTCTCATGGTGGTGGAGAGAGAAGAAGGTGGTATGGAGATTGCTAGATTTAATCCCCTGACAGCGACCCCAAAAGACCAAGAATAAAGATTTTTGGTGATCCTGACTCTGGCTGATTTCTGGGAAGACAGAATTCCAGCACTCTATGTTATGTTAATGTCTCTCATTCTATCTACTATAATCTACCTAACTACCTAGAGG
This sequence comes from Sminthopsis crassicaudata, assembly GCF_048593235.1. Taxonomy (NCBI): domain Eukaryota; kingdom Metazoa; phylum Chordata; class Mammalia; order Dasyuromorphia; family Dasyuridae; genus Sminthopsis; species Sminthopsis crassicaudata. The sequence continues at coordinate 164,486,502 of NC_133620.1, forward strand.
CAACCTATGTTTTTCTAATTTCTTTACAGGACCAGACCTCTATCCCAGGCTCTATCTGATTGTTCTTTATATTAGAATATCCAAGAATTTAAGTGGATTTGTGATCTCAATGATTTGAAGGTTCCTTACAGTGTTGAAGACTGCAATGTATACATGCTTGTTTGCCCAGCCAGTGCAAAAGAAAGTCTTGTAACTTTTCTACATAGGTCTCATCTAATATGCTAAATGAGGAATTTTGGCTACCTATCTGTTGTGCCTCATTTTTGACAATGGAACGGTCCACTTTCTCTTGCAATCATACATTTCCTTGTTGGTATCTTTTTATTCTCTTCTTCCAGATTCTTCTTTGCTTACATGCTTCAGTCTGCTCATAACCACCATGTACTTCTCCATTGATTTCTTTGTAATATTTAATACTGCTGAGGCTGTGTACATATAATATATGCTTAATAAATGATTGTTCATTATGGAAGTGCAGCATTGTGAATAAGATGCTGTATCTGGAGTGAAGCAAGCTTGATTTTATTTGCTACTTTAGAAATTTAGAAATTACAAATGAGACAAATGAGGATAAGTCATTATTCACATTTTTGGTCTCAGTTACTTATTGTATAATGGGCAAAATAATAGCTCCTACTTCATAAGGTTGTTCTCAGAATCAAATATTATTCATATATAATATATATTATATAATACATATATTCTAATGTAAGTACATATATATATACACACACAGAGTTATATATTTATATACATTACATATTTAAATTAAATAGACATGGAAATTTTACAGATATATTTATGTATATATATATTTATATATGTATATATTTTATGAATATGTATACATATGCATATGTATATATTGTACATATATAGTTATATAACTTTACAAATCTTGAAACACTACTTGATGTGAGATATTTTATTGCTTGTTATAAGACATAGTGAATCTCTGAGAACATCAAAGCATAAAATGTGATCCTAGATATTTAGTGGCAAGATCTTCTTTAGGTGGAATTTCACAATTCTTTTATTCTGCTTCTTCTCTAACTCATTAGCTCACTCACATTGTATAAAAGTGATAAGGAAACAAGGCAGTTCTAAGGGAAGTCTTTTACCATTGCTATTCTGAGAGGGTTATTTTTTATTTTTATTTTTTTATCTATAAGGGCAAGAAAAAAAGCACCCTAACATTATTTTCATAAATAGGAGGGAAAAGCTAAATCTTTGTTTTCTACTTGAATAGACTGGGAAACTATGCATTCTCTCTCTGTCTCTCTCTCTCTCTCTCTCTCTCGTTCTCTCTCTCTCTCTCTTTCTTCTGAGCTAGCTTTAAAACCCCTTATGCAGAAGGATCTATGTTCTTGTAGAATGGAATTTCACATCAATATGAATTAATCTAGGAAGGCTAGAGAACCAGAAGACTCAAAAGCTTGACGTTCAAATCTAAGCAGGAATAGATTTCTCCCACTGGTATTTGGTGAGTGGCTTGAAAGTAAATTTCTCTGTGATCAGTAATCTGATCTAGCCTTAGACTACTACTAGAACAGTATGTGCTATATGCCAACTGTGACAATGAGTAGGAAGTGGGGGACTGGAGGTCTCAAGTGATTGAGCAAAAGGAAAAGGTACTCTTTCAACTCAGAGGACAGTAGTGGGTTTCAAATCCAGATAAGGTTGGGAACTGCTGGAAATCATTCACCCTTAATGACTAACAACACACTTATACAAGCTATCAAATGATATTGCTGTCCATTCGGATTCTCTCTAGAAGATAACCACTTGACTAAAGGATGTGATGTGAGTTGATAGGTTTCTCGAACCCAGTAAAAAATTGCCAATAATGACACCTTTTTAGGGAAAATGTGTATAGCATAATGTATTCAAGTAGGACCTGAAGTTAAACCTGAACATTAAGCATAATTACACTGGATATTTTTATTTATAATATCTAGGTTAATGATGCCAATAGTAAATGGAGTACCTAAATTAGTCAAAATGGTCAGAGTAACTTTTGGATGATTACTTAGTCATGCCTTCTTTAATTGCTTGTGGCTTGATTTGCATAGACATAAGTGTTTCCCTAAAATAGTAAAATGTAATAGGCTTGGAGGAAGGCTGAGGTCATACTTCACAAAATGGGGCTAAATACAACCTGAAAGAGAAATTCTATTAGGGGAAATCAGTCACAGACAGACAAAAATTGCTTAATGTGAGACGAAATAAAATAAAAATATGCTGCTTTAGCAGGACTGAGAAATTAAAAACTGCATTTGTGAACCCTAACCTTAACTCTGCAAATATTGGATGACATGTTGACCAAACAAACAAACAAACAAAAATTAGGATTCTCTGCATCCTCAGTGATATCATCTTAATAAGTTTTGCCTCTCTTTAGATGCTACAATATATGTGATGATGTTTTAAGTATATAAATATATATGTGTGTGTGTATATAGATGTATCTTGTGAGTATATGCATGTCTGTTTGTGTATATATAAATATACTATATTGTTTCAATAATGATTAGTATAGGAATTAGAGGTGTTGGTGTACCTTGTGGCAAGAAATGGGTGAGTGAAGCTTTAGGTTTATTACGAAAACCTATTACTACTGTTCCTATTCAAAGAGGGATAGTTATGCCAAGGTTCATTGAGAGTTGTGTAGTAAGGGTAAATGAGTAGGGAAGGAGACATAGGAGATTTGTTGTTGCAATAAATAGAATTAGGGATATAAGTATAAGGGTTCATGACCGACCAAATTTATTATGCATTAATATTATTTGCTTGGTAATTAGCCGGATGAGTCAGATTTCAAGAATTTGTATTCAGTTTGGAAGTCAACGTTTAGATGTTGAAAAGATTAGACAAGGAAATATACATTATATACGTTATAAGAAATGATGAGCTCAATGATTTTTAGGAAAAAACATGGAAAGATTTGCATTAAATAATGAAGAATGAAATAAACAAATATGTGTGTGTGTGTATAGTATATCCCTACCTATTTGTGTGTAATGGTGGCTATCTTTAGGAGAAGGAAATAAAAAAGGGAAAAATAAATTTACATAATATCTGTATATTTGAGGGGAATAAGTTGTACATAGTAGATGTGCAGTTTTATGAGGAATTGACTTTTTTTGCTATACTATGTTAAGGAAATGCTTTTTTTATTCAATGAATTAAAAATAAAACATTTTTGTAAAAAGAATATATATGTATATATAAAGATACAGATACACATATATGCATATATATATATAAACACATACATACATAGTCTTAGAAACAGAAAAGTAGAATGAGAATAGAGACAGAGAGACATACACACACATACAGAGACATAAAATCCAAAACTTGGGCTGTTGAATCTTCTTGGTCACTTAGGAAAAAATTACAATCAAAATAATTAAACAAAAACTGTAAGGAACTCCAGTTTTTCCCTTATGATGGATTAGTAAACCATTGTGGTCAATGAAGATGTAGGAGAGTGGTGCTCAAATGAATCAAAGCTGTATTCAAGCTGAGTATCTTTTTGATCAGTGTTCTTTTCCTCTTTTAACTAAATAAATTAACTATTGGTAACTGTAAAATCTTCTGACAATCTCATTCTGAACTATTCTCAAACTTAATGCTATACAGACTTCTGGCATAGACCCACATCTAACACGGTATTCCAAGATAAAGTTGAAATGGGTTTGTGATCTAGATATAAAGAATGATACTATAAACAAATTAGAAGAACATAGGATAGTATACCTCTCAGATCTGTGGAGGAGGAATGAATTTGTGACCAAAGAAGAACTAGAGATCATTATTGATTATAAAATATATAATTTTGATTATATTACGTTCAAAAGTTTTTGTTCAGACAAAACTACTGCAGACAAAATTAGAAGGGAAGCAGTAAAGTTGGGAAACATTTTTATATTGAAAGGATCTGATAAAGTCCTCATTTCTAAAATATGTAGAGAATTGACTCAAATTTATAATAGTTCAAGCCATTCTCCAACTGATAAATAGTTAAAGGATAAAAATAGACAATTTTTAGATGAAGAAATTAAAACTATTTGTAGTTACATGAAAAGGTGTTCCAAATCACTATTGATCAAAGAAATACAAATTAAGACAACTCTGAGATATCACTACACACCTGTCATGACAGGATGACAGGAAAAGATAAAAATGAATGTTGAAGGGGATGTGAGAAAACTAGGTCACTGAAACATTGTTGGTGGAATTGTGAATGGATTCAACCATTCTGGAGAGCAGTTTAGAACTATGCTCAAAAAGTTATCAAACTGTGCATATACTTTGATCCAGCAGTGTTTCTACTGGGATTATATCCCAAAGAGATCTTAAAAGAGGGAAAGGAACCCACGTGTGCAAAATGTTTGTGGCAGCCCTCTTTGTAGTAGCAAGAAACTGGAAATGAAGTGGATGCCCATCAATTGGTGAATGGCTAAACAAATTATGGTATATGAATGCTATGAAATACTATTGTTCTGTAAAAAAAAATGACTAGCAGGATAATTTCAGAGAGTTGGAGAGACCTACATGAACTGATTGAATTGATGCTAAGCAAAATGTGCAGAATCAGATCATTATATATGGCAACCATAAGACTATATGATGATCAGTTCTGATGGACATGGCTTTCTTCAGCATTGAAAATGATTCAGATCAGTTCCACTTGTGCAGTGATGAAGAGAACTATCTACACCCAAAGAGAGAATCATGGGAACAGAATGTAGAACACAATGTAGCATTATCACTCTGCTATTATTTGCTTGCATTTTGTTTTCTTTCTCAGTTTTTCTTTTTCTTCCTTCTTGATCTGATTTTTCTTGTCTTCCAGTGTGCATCTGTGAGGTAAGAACTGTATAAATATGCATACACATATTAGATCTAACATGTATTTCAACATATTTAATATGTATTGGACTACCTGCCAGATAGGAGAGGGGGGGGGAGGAACAAGGGGAACATTTTCAATAAAAGGTTATGCAAGGGTCAATGTTGGAAAAATTACCCATGCATATGCTTTGTAAATAAAAAAGCTTTAACAAAAAAATAAAGAAAAGAAATGTCTGAAGAATATGAATTAAATTATGTACTGAGTTTGAGCTTGGTAGAACTTTACAATGGAAATATATGGGAGATATATAGAAATTCATGACTGGTGCTCAGGAAAAAGATAGCTGTTTATATAGGTAGAAAACCAGCAGAAATATTAAAAGGGGAAGATTATCAAGAAAAGAATGAATAGCCAAATGTGTTAACTGATGCAGAAAGAGCAAAGAAAATGTAGAGTGATGCAAATGGACTTTTAGATTTAATCATAATGAGTAATTAATGACTTTTGAAAATACAGTTTCTATTACAGAATAAGACTGGGAAGCAATTGCAAAATACTTATGGGAATAGTCTAATTAGTGGAAGGGAAGTAGAGGTAGTGAGTTTAGACAATTTTTCTTTAAAATTTAATGATGGAGTCAATGGGGTGATCTAGTATTGTAATTTGAGTAGGGAAATAAAATACTGAATCAGGGTAGTGGCAAGACTATACCTTTATGAATAATAAGGATATTATTGATAAATGTGTATGCTATGTTCCATGGGGACATGAAGAGTCAAAAATGACTGAATGACAATGTTAATATATAAATGTTATAGGCATATGAATTCTGATAAGTTGAAAGGAAAGGAAGAGGATGAGATGCAGAATTTAAAGATCTCTTTCAGAAGAAGAAACATAAGTAGTAAAGAGAGTGCTTATAGATGCTTTCAATTATTTGAATGATTGCAATGTACAAAGGGATTAATATTGTCTTATTTGAGATTAGAAAAGGGAATAATTAGACGTAATGAATAAAAAATTCAAAGAAACATATTTAGGCTTAATATAAAGGAAGATTTTGCAATGCTCAGTTATCCAAAATTGACTCATGAATTATTTAATCTTCTTGTCCAAAAACTTCAAGAAAAAAAAAATGGATGGTCTCTGTTGAATAGCTTGTGAATTGGTTTCTTATTCAAGTGGACTAGTTTTTTTTTTTTTTTTTTTTTTTTTTTTTTTTGTGATGTCTTCCAGTGTGCTTCTGTGAGGTGAGAACTGATTGGAAGTCAAATTTCTATTTAAGACTTTCTTACAAAGAACAGCTGAGGTCAGCTCCTGTTTGTGTTTGGTCTTTGGCAAGAATATGTTCATACAGATCAAAGACAGCTGAGAAAACTAGCATCATTTCATAAGAAAAAGTCAGGAAAGTCAACTATAAATAATACCTCAGTCAAGAGTCCACAAAGACTGGCTCCCCTGTGTGATTACCAGAAGCAGCAAATAGGCAGCTTGCCATGGCAAGTAGCCATGAAAGTAAACCACAGGAGCATCCAACAAGAACCACAGAGAACTGAGGATATTGCTTCTAGGAAATATGGAGGAAAAAGGTGAATTTTTCCAGTGACCTTTAGAAAGTATGCTGAATGGGTTTCTGCCAGTGTGAAGTAAAAATCTATGCATATACCAAATGTGGGTTGATCGTCATACTAGAATAGAAGGTGAAAGGACTGGAGTAACACTGTTCTATTCTATATATTTTCAGAATAAATGATGTGTTCCTTAAAAGAATATGAGAGGAGGAGAATTACTCAGAGAAAACAATGAGAAAATCCACTCAGAAGAAAATTCAAATATTGGTCATAATAGTGGAGAATAGAAAAATGTAATGCATAAAAATGAGTAAAAGAAGAAACACTGAATATTTTATATATGTGTATATACAAATACCACATTTATAATATGTAATGCATGTTCATGTATGTAAAGCATATGTAATAAATGGTTAAATGACCATAACATGTAAAATACATGACATTCTTTATGATAAATATATATGTATATGTGTAAATACATATGTGCATTTAAATAACTACTTTGTGCTAAATATCATGCTAGATGCTATATATAGAAATACAAAAGGACAACAGTTCTTAACTTCAAGGATTTATATTCGAATAAGAGGAGACAACAAATTTAGGCTTATAGGGTCTTTTGGTCTTGTAAAATAACAAGGATAGTGAATAGAGCCCCCGAGCAAGAAATTGTCATATGCTTTCCAAAACAGGAGTACTGTTTTTGTTTTCATTTTCAAAACAAGAGATAAGAAGTAGGATAGTACACTGTAAAATGGCAGAACAGATGGCAGGATGTCTGGTATGGGTGACTGGATGGGATATGAAACACAATCGAGTGGGTTAGATAACTTTGTACTAACTCACTCTCTCACCTGTCAGTGCAACTCAGTGCCCAGGGTAGAGTTAGAAAATGAGTGGGGAGGATCAACTTCTTCAGAGAAAAAGGATAAAGTCTCTGAAGATCCTTCTTAGATGGTGCTATTTCAGTTGGCATCAACAAAGCAGTTATAACATATTCCAAGTATATGGAAACTCAGCTTTATTATTATTATTATTCTGTCATTTCAGTCATGTTTGACTCTTTTTGACTCTATCTTGATATTTTCTTGACATAGATAGTGGAGTGGTTTGTCATTTCATTTTCTAGTTCATTTTACAGATGAAGAAACTGAGGCAAACTAGATTTAGTGATTTGTCCAAAATTGCACAGCTATTGTCTGAGGCCAAATTTGAACTCAGGAAGATTTCATCCTACCTCTAGGCCCAGCATTCTATCCATGCACTACCTAACTGCCCCAGAACCCAAATGGCTTTCCAAAGAACAAAGGAAAGAGGGAAAAGAGTGAATATATAAGTATATGGCACAAGAAAGGACTGAGCCTGTAGAGAGGAAAACTGGAGTTGGAATCCCACTTCAGGTATGAGAGAATTTTTATTAAAAATAACCATCAAATGAAGAAAATTTCAAAAGCTAATATTCTATATTTCCATATGACTTAAAATATTCAGTACAGAGATGAAGATTTAAATAATTGACATTCCTTGCTCAGGTGTTAATGATACTATTTCAATATAATAAACATTATCATATCATGTCAAGTAACTTATTCATGTGCTACTATACTCATCAAATTATAACACTGAAAACCAAAGAAAATAGTCAAACAATTCATTTAGAGGAATTAAAATTTTCCAATCCCTAAAGAAATACTATTTATTTATTTGTTTATTTGTTTGTTTCTGACATAGGTTATACATATACCATCAAATAGGACTCATTTCCAGATTAGTCACTATTGTTAAAGAAAAAAACTTCAAAAGGTGGAACGAAATGAAAAAGAATAAAGTGAGTGAAAAAAGTATTCTTCAGTAAAGTATTTTTCAGTATACATTCAGAGTCCATCAGTTCTTTATCTGGATGTGGAAAATATTTTCCTTAATGAGTCTTTTGTAGTTGTATTAAATTATTGTATTGCTTGAGAAGAGCTGAGTCATTCATTGTTGATCATCACAAAATCTTGCTGATTTTGTGCACAATGTTTTCCTGTTTGGCTCATTTCATTTTGCATCAGTTAGTACAAATACTGACATTATTCTTGCAGAATTTTATCATACAGGATTTTTTATTCTTGATTACATTCCTTTCTATCATGATACATATATGCTAAAGAACTTACTTTCTGAATTATTTCTTATAACTTAACTCTTTGGTGAGCTCTCTGTGAATCTGCTTTACTCTTTCCAAATAACTCATTTTTTTTAACTGCAGTGAAATTGTTCTTCATTTTGCTCTTCAGAATGTCATTTTTCCCATAACATAGGCATATAATATCATTGTGAAATACACTCAGTTTCTACTATCCTGTCTCTAAGTATAGATGGCTTTCTTCATTACAAGATCATTGGAACTGGTCTAAAACATCTCATTGTTGAAGAGAACCACGTCCATTAGAATTGATCACTGTATACCAATGTTGTTGCCATGTATAGTGGTCTTATGGTTCTGCTCATTTCACATAGCATCAGTTCATGTAAGTCTTTCCAGGATTCTCTGAAATACTACTGCTGATCATTTCTTATAGAACAATAATATTCCATAACATTCATATACCATAATCTTTTCAGCCATTCTCTAATTGATGGGCATTCACTCAATTTTCAATTAGCTGCCACTACAAAAAGGGCAGCCATGAACATTTTTGTACATATAGTCCCTTTCTCTCCTTTTAGATCGCTTTGGGATATAAGTTGAGTAGAAACACTGATGGATCAAAGAGGATGCACAGTTTGATAACTCTTTTGACATAGTTCCAAATTGCTTTCCAGATAGTTTGCTCACTTCACAACTCCACCAAAAATGTATTAGTGTCCCAGTTTACCCACATCTCCTTCAACATTCATCATTATCTTTTCCTGTCATCTTAGCCAATCTGACAGGTGTGTAGTGGTATCAGAGTTGTGAAAACATTTCTCTAATCAAAAATGATTTTGAGCATTTTTCATATGACTGAAATGGTTTCAATTTCTTCATCTGAAAATTGTGTCTAGGTCATGAACCTATTTTGATATTATTTTGTATATGGTGTAAGGTGTGAATCAATGTCTAGTTCCTGCCATATTAGTTTCAAATTTTCTTTTTTTTAAATAATATTTTATTTTAAATTCTCATTACAGAATAAACATAATGTTTTCTATCACGAGTTTTATCTCAGTGCCATAACATGATTCAAATATGTCGATTACATTTAACAATCAATTTTATATTTCTAGAAAATATATAGTGATTTTGGCTTCTTTTGAATTTTGAACATACATGTTTTTAGAATGTTTTAGAAAAGTAATATGTTACAATGATATGGTATTATGGTGTATTATGTTATGATGTGTTCTTTTTATTTTTTTATTACAAAAAACATTTATTACAAAACATATGCAGGAGTAATTTTTCAACATTGACCCTTGCAGAAGCTTCTGTTCCAGATTTTCCCTCATTCCCCTCCACCCTCCCCATGATGGCAGGTAGTCCAATACATGTTAAATATGTTAAAATATATTAACTCAAATATATGGATACATAGTTATATAGTTATCTTGCTGCACAAGAAAACTCGAATAAAGAAAAAATCTTAGAAAGAAAACAAAATGCAAGCAAATAACAGAAAGAGTAAAAATGACATGTTGTGGTCCATACTCAGGTCCCACAGTCCTCTCTCTGGGTGTGGATGGCTCTCTTCATTACTGAACAATTGGAACTGGTTTCAATCATCTCATTGTTGAGGAGAGCCACATACATCAGAATTGATCATTATATAGTTTTGTTGTTTCCGTGTATGATGATCTTCTGGTTCTCCTCATTTCACTTGGCATCAGTTCATGTAAGTCTCTCCAAGTCTTTCTGCAATCATCCTGCTGGTTGTTTCTTACCCAACAGTAATGTTCCATAATATTCATATATCATAATTTATTCAGCTATTCTCTAATTAGTGGGCATCCACTCAGTTTTCAGTTTCTTGCCACTACAAAAAAGATTCTTTTTTGCACATGTGGATCTCTTTCTCATCTTATGATCTCTTTGGGATATAAGTCCAGTAGTAATACTGCTGGGTCAAAGAGGATGCACAGTTTGACAACTTATTGAGCATAATTCTAAATTGCTCTCTAGAATGGTTGGCTCTATTTACATTTCCACCAATAATGTGTCAGTATCCCAGTTTTGCCACATCCCCTCCAACATTCATTATCTTTTCCTGGCATCTTAACTAATCTGACAGATGTGAAGTGGTATCTCAGAGTGGTCCTAATTTGCATTTCTTGGATTAATAGTAATTTGGAGCACCTTTTCATATGATTATACATTGTTTCAATTTCTTCATCTGAAAATTGTCTGTCCATATTCTTTCACCATTTATCAACTGGAGAATGACTTGAATTCTTATGAATTTTGAGTCAATTATCTATATATTTTAGAAATGAGGCCTTTATCAGAACCTTTAGATTTAAAAATGTTTTCCCAGTTTAGTGCTTCCCTTTTAATCTTGTCTGCATTAGTTTTGTTTATACAAAAACTTTTTAAACTTTATATAATCAAAATTGTTTATTTTGTGATCAGTAATAATCTCTAGTTATTCTTTGGTCACAAATTTCTTTCTCCTCTGATCTGAGAGGATTATCCTATGTTCTTCTAATTTGTTTATAATATCCTTCTTTATGTCTAGATCATGAGCCCATTTGGACTTTATCTTGATATTTGATGTTAGGTGTGGGTCAATGCCTAGTTTCTGCCATACTAGTTTCCAATTTCCCCAGCAGTTCTTGTCAAATAGTGAATTCTTATCCCCAAAGCTGAGGTCTTTGGGTTTGTCAAACACTAGATTACTATAGTCATTGATTATTTTATCCTGTGAACCTAACCTATTCCATTGATCAACTACTCTATTTCTTAGCCAGTACCAAATGGTTTTGATGATGGTGTTTATAATATAGTGTTTGATCTGGTACAGCTAGGCCAACTTCATTTCCTTTTTTTTTTTTTTTTCATTAATTCCCTTGAAATTCTTGATCTTTTGTTGTTCCAGATGAATTTTGTTGTTACTTTTCCTAGGTCAGCAAATAGTTTTTTGGGAGTTTGATTGGTGTAGTACTAAATAAATAGATTAATTTAGATAGTATTGTCATCTTTATTATATTTACTTGACCTATCCAAGAGCACTTGATATTTTTCCACTTGTTTAGATCTGACTTTATCTGTGTGGAAAGTCTTTTGTAGTTTTGTTCATATAGTTTCTGACTTTCCCTTGACAGATAGATTCCCAAATATTTTATATTATCAGGAGTTATTTTAAATTTAATTTGTCTTTGTACCTCTTCTGTTGGATTTTGTCAGTGATGAATAAAAATGCTGATGATTTATTTGTATTTATTTTGTATCCTGCAACTTTGCTAAAGTTGTGGATTATTTCTAATAGCTTTTCAGTTGATTTTCTAGGGTTGTCTAAGTAAACCATCAAATCATCAAATCATCTTCAAAGAGTGATAATATGGTGGACTTCCAACCAAGATGGCGACGTGGAGGCAGACAGCTGCTTGAGCTCCATGTTTTCTCTCAGGACTTACTTCATGACAAGCCTCGGAATTAATGCTTGACCAGAAAAGAAACCCACAAATAATCACCAAGAGACGACATCCTTGAAATTCGCCAGAAAAGGTCTGTGTTTGTTCGGGGGAGGGTTGAACAGACTGGGCACAGACTGAGGGCAGGCAAGCCAGAGCAAGACAGGCAGCTCACACAGCTCAGACCGGAGGGGGGACAGTACGATCTCTGCCATTTTTGCAAAAAGACTTTTACCCCAGTGTGGATATTCCGTCTTGGCAGCAAGCCAGGAGCAGCAGAGAGGGTGTAAACACCAGAGGTGAAGATTAAAACCCCAAAAAGTTAGCGTCTCTTGGAACCCAGCCACCCCCAACCCCCACCTGGAGTAACTCAGAGCGTTCTCTGAGCCTCAGAGCAGCCATCTCTATCCTGTTAGTGGTTCTCTGCTGCCCTACCCCCAGTCTGTAGAAGAAGCCCATTAACCCCATCCAGCCCCATCATCCCCAAAACAGACCAATTGTTTCTCTTGTCAATTTGTTTTCTTCAATTCTGCTCTTAACAAAATGAACAAAAAAATCAAAAGGGCTCTAACCATTGACAACTTCTGTATGGAGAGAGAGCAGACTTCAAATACTGAGGAAACTAAAAACAGACTCTTCCCAGAGGAACCCCCTAAGGGGGATATGATCTGCTCCTCAATACAAAAGAATCTCATAGAGGAAATCAAAAAGGCTCTCACAAGAGAGCTAGAAGAGAAATGGGAAAAGGAAAGGGAAGCTTGGAAAAAGAGCCTGGAGAAGTCATCCAGAGTGGATAAAAAGATCAAATCATTGAGAAATAAAATTAGTGAATTGGAAAAGGTAAACAACTCCAAGGAAAACAGGATTAGTGAGCTGGAAAAGGTAAACAACTCCAAGGAAAACAGGATTACTGAGCTGGATAAAGAAATCAGCTCTCTAAAAAATAAAATGGATAAAATGGAAAAAAATTCCATAGAAGAAAAAATCTCACTTAAAAACACAATTGGACAATTACAAAAAGATATTAAAAAAATGAGTGAAGAAAATACATCATTGAAAATTAGACTCGAACAAGTAGAAATGAATGACTCAAGGAGAAACCAAGAAGTAGTCAAGCAAAACCAGAGAAATGAAACAATTGAAAAGAATGTCAAGTACCTTATTAGAAAGACAACAGACCTGGAAAACAGATCCAGGAGAGACAATTTGAGAATAATCAGACTCCCTGAAAAATGTGAGGAAAAAAAGAGCTCAGACACTATTTTCAAGGAAATTATCGAAGAGAACTGCCCAGACGTTTTGGAAACAGAGGGTAAAATAGACAATGAAAGAATTCATTGATCACCTACTGAAAGGGACCCTAAAATCAAAACGCCAAGAAATATAGTGGCCAAGTTCAAGAACCATCAGACAAAGGAAAAAATATTGGAAGCTGCTAGAAAAAAGCAATTCAGATATGGAGGAGCCACAATAAGGATAACCCAGGATCTAGCAGCATCCACATTAAAAGAATGAAGTGCCTGGAACATGATATTCCGAAAGGCTAAGGAACTTGGTATGCAGCCAAGAATAACTTACCCAGCAAAAATCGTTTTCCAGGGAAGAAGATGGACATTTAACGAAATAAATGAATTCCATCTATTCTTGATGAAAAAATCAAACCTACATAAAAGGTTTGATCTTCAAATACAGGACTCAAGAGATTTCTAAAAAGGTAAAAAGAAATCTTGAGAACTATACTTCTGCCATAAAAATATGTAAAGAACATATGTATAATTTGTCCTAGAAACTAGAGGTGGAAAGGAAATTATATCATAAAAAAATGTAAAGTGGTGGTACTACATCTCATGAAGAGGCAAAGGTAACTTATTATATCTGAGAGAAAGAAAGGAGGGAGATGAACATAGTGTGTATCAATAGACATATTCGATTTATGGTGAAACTTCTTCCACATCATTGAAAAGTGAGAGGGAAGGAGTAAGCTAAGGGGAAGGGAATACAGAAATTGTGAGGAAAAGGGGTAAAATAGGGGGAGGAACTTTAATGTGGGGGAGGGATACTAAAAAGGGAGGGCTGTGAAAAGCAAGTGGTGTTCACAAGTTTAATACTGGGTAGGGGGGTAAGAGGGAAGGAAAGGGGAAAAGCATAAGCAGGGGTTAATAGGATGACAAGCAATATAGAATTAATCATTCTAACTATAAATGTGAATGGGGCAAACTGCCTCATAAAGAGGAAGCAGTTAGCAGACTGGATCAAAAGTCAGAATCCTACTATATGTTGTTTACAGGAAACACATCTGAAACAGGGTGATACATTCAAACTAAAAGTAAAAGGATGGAGCAAAATCTACTATGCTTCAGGCAAAGCCAAAAAAGCAGGGGTAGCCATCCTCATCTCAGATCAAGCAAAAACAAAAATTGATCTAATTAAAAGAGATAAGGAAGGCATTATATCCTGCTAAATGGTAGCATCAAAAATGAAGCAGTATCAATATTAAGCATATATGCACCAAGTGGTGCAGTATCTAAATTCTTAAAAGAGAAATTAAGACAGCTGCAAGAAGAAATAGACAGCAAAACTATAATAGTGGGAGATCTCAACCTTGCACTCTAAGAATTAGATAAATCAAACCACAAAATAAATAAGAAAGAAGTCGAAGAGGTAAATAGAATACTAGAAAAGTTTGATATGATAGATCTTTGGCGAAAGCTAAATGGAGACAGAAAGGAGTATACTTTCTTCTCAGCAGTTCATGGAACCCATACAAAAATTGACCATATACTAGGACATAAAAACCTTAAAATCAAATGCAGTAAGGCAGAAATAGTAAATGCATCCTTTTCAGACCACAATGCAATCAAAATTACATTTAATAAAAAGCCAGGGGAAAATAGAACAAAAAATAATTGGAAACTAAATAATCGTATACTAAAGAATGATTGGGTAAAACAGCAAATCTTAGACATAATTAATAACTTCACCCAAGAAAATGACAATAATGAGACATCATACCAAAATGTGTGGGATACAGCTAAAGCAGTAATAAGGGGAAGTTTTATATCTCTACAGGCCTACTTGCATAAAACAGAGAAAGAGAGGGCCAATGAATTGGGCTTACAACTAAAATTGCTAGAAAAGGAACAAATTAAAACCTCCCAGACAAACACAAAACTTGAAATTCAAAAAATAAAAGATGAGATTAATAAAACTGAAAGTAAAAAAACTATTTAATTAATTAATAAAGCTAAGAGTTGGTTCTATGAAAAAACCAACAAAATAGACAAACCCTTAGTAAACCTGATTATAAAAAGGAAAGAGAAAAAGCAAATTGTTAGTCTTGACAATAAAAAGGGAGAACTCACCACTAATGAAGAGGAAAGTAGAATGATAGTTAGGAGCTACTTTGCTCAACTTTATGCCAATCAATTCAATAACTTAAATGAAATGGAAGAATACCTTCAAAAATATAGCTTGCCCAGATTAACAGAGGAAGAAGTAAGTAGTCTAAATAGTCCCACCTCAGAAAAAGAAATAGAACAAGCTATTAACCAACTTCCTAAGAAAAAGTCCCCAGGACCAGATGGATTTACATGTGAATTCTACAAAACATTTAAAGAACAACTAACTCCAATGCTATGTAAACTATTTGAAAAAATAGGGATTGAAGGAGTCCTACCAAATAGTTATCAAGAGGGTTTTTTTTTACTTTTTACTTTTTTATGCTTTTATTGAGTTCTATATTTGAAGGCCAAAGTTTTGTTCAGTTCTAGTCTTTTCATCAGAAATAAATGGAATTCACTTAAATGAATGTCCATCTTCTTCTCTGAAAGATAATGCTCAGTTTAGCTGGGGAGTTTATTCTTGGCTACATTCCAAGTTTCTTTGCTTTTTGGACTATCTGATTCCAGGCTTTTTGATCCTTTAAGATGGAAGCTGCTCCTAGATTAATTCTGTTAGTGGCTCCTAGGTATTTGAATGGTTTCTTTCTGGCAGTTTGCAATATGTTTTCCTTGGTCCAATATTTCTGAAATTTAGCCATGATATTTCTTGGAGTTTTCATTTTGGGATTGCATTCAGGGGGTGATAAGTGAATTCTTTCAATGGCTAGTTTACCTTCTGATTCTAGGACATCAGGGCAGTTTTCTTTGATGATTTCCTGAAAGATAATGTCTAGGTTATTATTTTTTTTCTTTCATAATGGTTTTCAAGAAGTCCAATAATCCTTAGATTGTCTCTTCCAGATTTATTTTCCAGGTCAGTTGTTTTTCCAAAGAGGTATTTTACATTTCTTTCTATTTTTAATTCTTTTGATTTTGCTTGACTGATTCTTGATGTCTCATTGAATCATTCTTTTCTATTTGTTCAGTTCTAATTTTTAGTGAATTATTTTCTTTAGTTACCATTTTTAGTTCTTTTTGTATTTGGCCAATTAAATTTTCAAATGAATTGTTTTGTTCAATTTTTTTTTCGATTTCATAAATTCTATTTTTCAGGGGGTTATTTTCTTTTCCCAATTTATAAATTTTGCTTTTCAGGGAGTTGTTTTCTTTTTCCACTTCACTAAATCTATTTTGTAAGAAATTTTCTTCAGATAATTCCTGTTTCCATTTGCCAACCCTCTTTCAAAGTTCTCATTTTCTTTCCCCATTTTTCTTTAAGCTCTCTTTTAAGATCCTTCTTAATTTCTTCCAAGAGAGCCTTGTGAGATGGGGACTAGCTTATATCACCCTTTGGGGCTTCATCTGGAGACAATTGCTTTTAATGACCTCAGAATTTGAAATCTGTTCTTCTCTTTCATCTGTTGTCAAAGTGCTTTTTGATTTTTTGTTTTGTTTCTTTAAAAAAAAAAAGTTGAGATCTGCTTTTAGGTAAAGTGGAGATTGTCTAAGCTTCTTCAGCAGTCAACAGTGGCTGCACTTGGTCAATACTGATTAACTTCTGGTGCTGGGTGGACATGGTGAGGTCCCAGGAAATCCTGGTATTTAGGGGCCCAATATTTGCCTTTTGTATTTGTGTTGGCTGTTTTATAACTAGTCTGCTGATCTACTGGCTTGCAACCAGGACAGAGTACCCAATACTACTGTAGATTTTTTCCTGTACATTCTTAGGAGGGTGGAGCCCATGCCACCTTGGGATTGTGTGCTGTCTGCACTCAGCATCTTCTATTGTTAATTTTTTACACTGCCAACATTCTTGGGTTCTGTTACTCCAAAATCAGTTCAGAGGCTGGATTTGATGAAATCAGTTCAGAGGGTCATGGGGAGAGCTCAGAAAAAGATGTGTCTCGTCTCTGCCATCTTGGCTCCTCTACTATTTATTTTTTTAAGCTATGACATTACTAGACCTCAAACAATATTATTAAATAGTATTCCTCAAAATTATTTGATTCAAATAAAAATTAGAAAAGTAGATCAATGCATAAGACTGAATTTTTAAAAAAGGCCACTGACTATATGATTATATTGTGCAATAAATCCAAGAAGACAAACTATTAGGACATCTCTCTATTTTAACAAGAAATTCCAGAAAAAAAACTAAGACAATTTAGAAGAAATTAGGTAATGGGTATCATTTTACCTATGCTATAACAAATTTAAAATACATACAAATCCAAATATAAAAGATCATACTGATATAAGTTAAGGATTCCTTTCTAATTCCCAGCCCCCATGAATCCAATGGGAGATATATGGGCTTTCCCAGCCCCCACTGGATTTGAGCTAACTTGAGCTTTCCCAGCCCCCACTCTAATGATCTGCTCAGGTTTCCCCAATCCCCACCCCTTAAGGGTTCCTGTCTGCTGGGTGTCAGCCTGGCCCTGGCATCTTTCTACCCTTACCTTTTACCCCAAATAAACCTCTTTTATTAATCTAGGTTTTTGGGTCTGTAAATTCCTTTACAGGGGACTCTTGCACTGCTACTAGACCTCATTAACTCAGTATCCTTGTGCTGAATCCAAAGAGGTTGCAGGGGAGCTCTATTTGACTCCCTGTACCTCAAACCTGCCACTAGACCTCACATCTAAATACCCCTTACCTAACTCTCATAAATATCATAAAAATATTAAAGGAGAATGTATAAAAACATATTTTAGATCCATGGTTGGGGGAAAATTCTTAACCAAGCATAAAGTTATAAAGCTTTCTTTCACTTAAGCAAAAATCAATACAGCTAATATAATAAGAGAAACTATCCATTGGAGAAAAGTTGCAAATATCTTAAAAGTGAAAAGATAACAGATGGAATACATATAAAGATGAAAAAACCAACACTTGTTCTCAAGAAGTTTATAATCTCATAGGGGAAGACAACATTTAAAAGCGATCTGAGAATTGGGATAATTGGAGGATGGAATGCACTAACTTTGCGTTTGAGGATAAAGTCCAAATAACCAGAAGTATAACAGAGGGGAGTGAAAAATGGCTAACCTGGGTCTTTTCACCAAATGGTGGCCCCAGAAGGAATTTCCCAATGAGAGAAGGGGGCCAGTATGGCAGAGGTATGTTGAGAATGAGATGGACCTAAGTACTGAGGAAGGCCCTGACATCTAAATCCTGGTAAAATATATTGGCAATCCACATATAAAAAGTCATTACATAAACATATTAAAAGAGAATGAGAGGAAATATATTTTGGATCTATGAATCTGGGGAGAATTTTTAATGGGAGTCAGAAGCACAGCCAGGATGCATTAGTTACTCAAAAACTTTCACAAATAATGAATAGCAAAAACCTATTTATCTAAGACAATATTAAATAGAAATCTAAGACAATAATAAATAGAAATTTTTTTAAAAAAGTGTACACATTAGAATATACCAAAGAATATATAGAACTGAACAAACTTCTACTGGGAGCAATATATCTTAATTTTACTAAAAGTCCCTAAGATTACTCAAAGAGAATCTGTAATCTCTGATGTGGCAAGCTAGAAATCAAGGATGTATTGAGGCAATGGCTTCTATACATGCCTGCTTCTTCCCAAAATATTTCCTTTCAGGATCATCATTTGAATAGAGCCTGGAACTCCATGTGTCTTCTCATAAAGCCAGAAGATGTCAGTCCTCTCTCAAGTTCTAACATTATTTCTGCCCTCATTCAGTGTTAAATAATTCTTCTCTAGAACAATGAGGATATTCTTATGCAAAGAAACCTAGGTTGGAAACCTAGTTTATATTCATTAAATAAAACTTTCCCAAACTGCTTTTTTGTAGGAAGCAGGTAGTTATGATTTTAAATATTCTGTTCTCTCCTCGATTTCATTTTCCTAAGCCTTCTCAATATAATTTTTTTAGTTCATTCATTGCAAAACAGATATGCTTTGTTTTGTTTATCTTTTCATTTTTCCTCATGGACCAATTGCTAGATATTCTCTTTGATTCCTAAAACAGATATCTAGAATATACCTGCCCCTATCATAGGCTACAACGAATAGGAAAAAGGTTTATGGATGATATGAGTAGAGGAGAAAGTAAAACAGTGACAAATGAACCAGAAAGTGAATAGATAGAGTTTTAGAATTAATTGGTCTGAAAGTTTGAATCAGGATAACATTGTACTGCATCCAAAAATAGTATAAAAACAATTATTACCTGTTTAGTATGGATAGACACACTAAGGTGGAGAAACTCTGAATGGTATGAATGTAATTTTGAATTTGATTACCTAAAGTAGTGGTCAAGTGGGCTTTATATAAAATGATTCAAGAAGACAATAGATATGATAGACAAGAGGACAGAGTAGACATTTTGCAAAAATGAAAAAAAAAGAAGCATGCAGCTCATGTAAGTCTTCAAGAGGAAAACAGAAATATTGCATAGGAAAGAAACATGAAATACAGACAACTAAAATATTTAAAAATCCTATGCAGCATTTCTACCCACAAGTCAAAACATTCTCTAGCTATAGCCTATGCAAATAACTTTAGATTTGTGTTTCTTGAATGCAGTTGTGGAGGCTTCATTCTGCTCCACTCACAATAGTGAGTCAGTATGGACCAAATTATCCCAAAGATATAGAAGACACTGATTTGGCCAAGCTATTATAAGTATATAGAGTGAAGCTTAAGGGTAGGAATGCACAGATGACATCATTAAACTAGCTAGAAGTAAAGGGGATCATATGACCAAGAATAAGGGAACACATATGAAAGCTGAGGTGAGTCATCTCTCCATGGAGTTTTCTGGAGGCATGGGATGACCTGAATATCTATAGATCATCCATGGAAAAGTTGTACACATCTAACCTTGAGAGGATTCTTAGCAGAATGTAAACAGGGGAAGACTTCAAGAATGAGAATAAATGTCAGAAATGAGTTTACTGAGAATAGAAGATAAAGCTAAAAGTAAAAATTCCAAAAGAAAAAGGTCAGGTACAAAGATAGCTCCAAAGTTAAAACTGAGAAATACTAAGAAAAAAAAGGTAAAAATTTAAATAGAAGTTATAGAAAATTGAACTAGCATTATTCTATGAAGAAAAATGAATCAAAATCCTCAATAAAAAAGAGAAAGCTATGGATTCACAGCAGAGATTATAGAATAACAGCAAAACTCTACATATCTTGAATATAATATTGAAAGAGACAGGTAGAATAATAGAACATTAGAAATGAAATCAGAAAAATCTAAATCCAAATCCAGCCTTAGACATTTACTAGGTATGCAAACTTGTTCAAGTCATTTAACTTCTCTTTTTCTCAATTATTTCAACTCTTAAAAATAAGGATAATGTTGTGAGGATCAAATAATACTTACATTAGCATAGTATATGGAACATAATACACAATATGATAATGCTGCTTATTTTTGTTGTGGTAGTGGTCTTGATGATGATGGAGAAGAGGAAGAGGAGGCAGAGGAGGAGGAGGAGAAAGTAATGGAAGAAGAAAGATGGCAGTAATAGAAAAAACAACTTTTAAAGGGCAAGGGCAACCTGACAAAAGCAGATCCAGAGATGGCTTTTCTTTCAAAACTCCAAATACATAGTAGTTAAATTTCAGAATTTCAATGGCAAAAAATAAATTTAGCACTAAATAAGGAGAAATTCCTTAAACTGTGAAGGAATTTAATTTTGAATTACTCTATAGAAACAAGAAACAAGAGGAAAGAACAGATTTGTATGCTATAAAAATCAAAGGAGTTAAAATTGTACTTAAATCATCAATAAAAAAGATACAACTTTCCTAAAGGATGGATTTATGAAGCATTTTAGTATTTTTATGTACATGCACACGTTCACACACATAGACTATTTGATTTTTAAATACTTTGAACCAGAGGATCAAGATGATAAATAAGTATGGTTACTAAGAAAAAGCTATTTAACAAAGAAGTTCCCTTAAATTTAAATACAATGATTTAGCTCTTTAGAAAGGAAACATTGTAGGGGGGAGGGGAAACGGGGAGGTAGAAGAGCAAACCAAAAAATAACAATAGAAATCATAAGAAACAAAAAGGACCTAAGAAGTCAAAGGTTTAAAGGGACCTTAAAGAATGAGAAGATTTGGATGAAAAATTAAGTCCTTTATTTAATACAAAGAAAGTCACAGATTAAGAGAATATATTCACCAAGAAAGGATTGTACCTCCCGGGGACTATGTGAATCCCCAAGAATAGCCAGTATTTATAGTGGTAGTGAAGACATTTAATCAGAATTAGGAGTGTTGAGTGATGATGGTAAAGACCAGGTCTCTGATTCAGGATAAAGATTAACTATTACCATATGTGTATGATTTCTTTATGAATTAGTATTTCTAAGAATGCAGGGAAAAAATGAGAGATGAAAGCCTGACAAAGGCAAAATCATGGAAACTGGAGAGAAGAAAAAGTTCAAATTTTGTATTACCTTATAAATTCCATAGAGTAATGAAAGAAGAACTAATTTAGGATTATCTTTGAACTTTAAAAGAGAATTCAGAATAAATTAAAAGGGAAGAAAAATAAGAAAATGGATCAAATGAAAAATCTTGATGAAGGGAATCAAAAATCAACTGAAGTATTTATTCAATGATAGACACAAAATAATGTTATTTAACAGAGTGGGGAAATTTTTAAACTACAGGCTAGTTAGATGTGGAAGGAAATGATCCAAAATCAGGCAGGGGAGACACAAAGAAACAAAAACAAACAGAGAAAGAGAAATGAACAATTTAAATTAATTTGAGGAACCTGGGTTAGAGCAGGTAAACAGAAGTGCAAGAGGAGGAAAGAAGTCTGTGGGAATAAAGTACCATCAAAGTAGTGTAAACAAAATGAATCACAGAAAGAAAGTTCTAGACAAAATAATTGCTTTCAAATGCAGTCAATGTGTTGATTGTTTTGCTGAACTGTTTTTCATTTTCTTTTAAAACTTTGTTAAAAAAGGAAGGATATGGATAGAGGGAAGAGAAGGACTATGTTAAAAAATGAATGTGAAATAAATACAAAAGGCATTGGTAATAATAAAAAAAATACTTTAAAAACAGAGTAATGTTAAAATCCCCTAACTTTGAAAATATTATATGTATACAATACATATTTAATAGAATATAAATATTTATATAATATATAAAAACATTTATATAATATAGAAATTGTAACATAATACCTTAAAAAAAGGCAAATGTGAGGCATGACAATAAATAGTATCCAATCCAGAGTGAAGAAAGATGGAAGTGTTGATTTCCTGATCCCAATTGATCCTCCTACCTCACCACACTGTTCTGGCTGGTCCTCCAATTAATGGCCATATTCCTATCTATTTCACAATGTAATGTCAACACTCACTAGAGTGATAACTGCCTGAAACCAATGATAATTATATTTTATTTCTTCAAAACACCAGGAAGAACCAGAATGTTCTTTAATTTTGCACAGGCCACTGAAAACAAACCTAACATCTTTCAAGCTCTTTCCTGATTTGAAAACAAACACTCCATATCCTGTTACCAATTCTCTAAGCTAACCACTCCTCCCATATCTTTTAAATTCTTCTCTTCTTTATGATGGTTGACTGGACCAAAAAAAAGTTACTAAATTCTCCTTTATGAATACTAACTCTAGGCATAATGCCATTACCTTCATCTGGAGAAAGTATATGCAAGACGTTTTGTGCTTACATCTTTGTCAATTTGATGCTCAGAAAAGAAAGATTGATTTTGGAAGTATAAGGATTCCTTTTTTTTCCCATAATGATGCAAAATGAAATGAAAACAAGTGTATATTTTTCTTGGAATCTGTGATAAAAAGTCATGACAGCTGAAAGCAGACTTTATTCTCATTATTTTCTCATTTATTTTTAATCTGTGGCCTTCTCCTATGACTTTTTAGCTCATAAAAACAGGGTTCTATGTTAGACAGTAGGATCTTTATATATGAACTTGAATCATTTTTATCTTTTCAAAACTTCTCTTGGGAACATCAGAATTTCACTTCTGTCACTTCAAGAGACCTTATCTCCCATTAATTACTTAATTAATTAATAATTACTGGAGAATTTTTTTTTATTCCAAGGGAAAATTCCCACAAATAATCAAAATGACTCACTGTACCTCCCTAGTGAACCAGTACCATTGTAGGGACAAGCAGTACAGCATGCCATCCTCCAGATTTATTGTACTGTGATGGGTGGGTAGAAGCTCCCCCTCCCCACAAAAGGAAGGAATTTAGGGTTGCAGAAAAGTCAAACAACAAGGAAGCAAAACAAAAAGAATTCATGCTTGAAAAATAGTTCAATTTCGGTATCTAGGTATACCTAATAATCTGTATGCCTTTCTGTCCTTTCTTGGCAGATTCAAATCATCTGCCAGTCCAATTCAATCAGAGAGAGAAGAGATGAGAGGAAGAGACAGAGAGACAGAAACACACACACTGAATAAGGGGCTATGTGTGAGGAGGTGGCTTCTAGTATTGCCAGTTCCCTTCTTGAATCCTTGAATCTCTCTTCTCTTCTACTTTTCAAGTTATAATGAACATAATATCAGTCTGTACCTTCATATTCCACTGAGCACTGTGTTGTCTGCCACCTACTAGGACTTAATTTCACTGTTCTAAAATTCAGTATCTTTTTCATATTCCTTTTCTCCATCTCTTATCATCATTCTTTGATGAAATAAAAATCTAAACTGACAGTCTACTTTAAAAATAGCTCCCATTTATACAATGATTTATGATTTGAAAATTTTATTTCTCATGATTTCTACATGATATGTAGATAGTAACAGTATTATTATCCCTATTATACAGTCACAGCTATGACTTCCTCCTAGTTACAAACTTTAAAGTTGAAGTCTGCATTCAAACCCTTGCCTTCATGAATCAAGGTCCAATGCCACTCTTGAAATGTTTTGTATTATTGACTATTTTTTCCATTTCTTTGTCTTAAAAATCCATTTCCATTAGATTGTTGTATACTTCAACAACAATACTGTATGATGACCAATTCTGATGGATGTGGCCATTTTCAACAATGAGATGAACCAAATCAGTTCCAATAGAGCAGTAATGAACTGAACCAGCTACACCCAGCGAAAGAACTCTGGGAGATGACTATGAACCACTACAAAGAATCCCCAATCCCTCTATTTTTGTCTGCCTGCATTTTGGATTTCCTTCACAGGCTAATTGTACACTATTTCAAAGTCCGATTCTTTTTGTACAGCAAAACAACTGTTTGGACATGTATACATATATTGTATCTAATTTATACTTTAACATATTTAACATGAATTGGTCAACCTGCCATCGTGGGCAGGGGAGAAGGGGAAAAATTAGAACAAAAGGTTTGGCAATTATCAATATTGTAAAATTACTCATGCATATATCTGGTAAATAAAAACTATTAATAAAAAAAATCCATTTCCATTATACTTATTTTAAGTAATGTTTATTTTTCTTAATCACAATGCTAAACATATAAGTTTGCAAAAAGTTTTTTTGGGAAAGAAAACAGCATATGTACTAGAAAGAATCACATATTTTGATGCTGAGAACCATGGTTCAAATGTCAATCCTATTTACTTTCCAATAAATATTGGGCAAATATTGTTATCTTTCTGGTTCCCAGTTTCCTCATTTATAAAACTGAGGAGGAGGTGATCTCTAAAATCTCCAAGTACTATAATAATAATTAATATTATCATACCATAATAATTAAGAATATAAGAACTCTTCCTTTTTAACCTCTCAAGAAAGATAAATGTTCCAGCCCTTATTTATTTATTTTTACTAAATCTAGTATTTCATCAATGTTGGGAAGTCCTGCTTAGGGACTTATCTTCTCAACAACTTAAATAGTTTAAGAATGTTTCCTGGGGTGAGATTTTAAGTGACTTGACAATCACCATAATCTATCTGAGAAACAAGACTTTAATAGAAGTTTTACTGAATTCAAAGTCAACTCCCTTTTTTCTACATCATATTATCTTCAGTCATTAATTAATCTGAAAATGGAAAGCTTATATTTTAGATTCAAATATTTCACCATATTTATGTCAGAATTTATTTATCAGGGTTTATGGGTATTTAGCTAAGACTAGCATTTCTGGTGTGAGGATAGCCAATCCCTTTTCAGAGTTGCTTTCTACCTCTGGTATCTACCTATCACCAAACTGTAGCATAGGTAGTTGCCACACCCCAGTAAACTATTTCAGCAGATGGGCTAAACTAGGGTAAGGGTAATCAACTGATACCAAATCCATTGATGCATTAGGAAGGCATCTACCCCCCAAAATGTAAAGACTTTCCCCAAAATAATGTCTGGATGAGAACAATTTATTTCAATGGACATGAAGGTGGCAAAAGCAGGTGCTGTAAAACATCTTAAGCTTGGCTTGGTCAGATACTGAAGACACCAATGTCATCTACTGCATCCTGAGCTATTACCAATTGTCTTGCCTTTGTCTTTACACTGTTCTTTGATAACTCTAGAAGAGAGAAGGGAGCCAACAACTTTATATAATTTTTCTACATTTATGTGCAGATCAGAAGACATGACCCATATAATTTTTTTAATCTACCTCAGTCCTGTGGTGACAAATCCAGACAAGTAACAAAGTTGGAGGTGTGGATACATTGGGAGCTATAGTCATAATCCTGCACAAAAGTAGCCCTAGCCATAAAGTCATCTTTTTCACTGAACTGAAACAGTAGTGAAATTTGGCAGTACTCTGGGTGTCTGAGCAGCCTTTTTAAAGGACTATACTTCTTACCTCTTGAGGTAAGGAGCTACAAAAGGGGCCCTAAAATTGTCTTCTTCTGCCAATTTAGCACTGGCCATTTATTGCAGACATCCTACTCTAGTGATGATTCTATTTCAACTGATATTACAAGGCAAGGGGTCCACTGCTCATAAAAAGCTCACTGAAGTCTTTCATTTATATGGCAGAGGAATTATCCTCCTGGAGTTCAAGGATGCCTCTACTGTCGACCTCTATGAAAGAAAAGAAATAGATTGATCAATGACAATCACTGGGAGGGGGCTATTTTTCTCATTCATTGTTGACAAGATTCTTACCAGAGTTCTCCCTAAATAGATCCTTTACTTGGAAGATGGACTTATATCCAAAAGCCAGAGTGGTTTTAGAAAGGGCTGAGGAATGATCAATATGATGTTTGCTGCCCATCAACTCCAGAAGAAATACTTGGAACAGAACCAAAGTCTGTACACAACTTTCATCTATGTGATCAAGGCCTTTTATATTGAGGATTATAGCAAAAATTAGTTTCCCAGAGAAGTTCATCAATGTTAACTACTTGCATGGGTTCTGGATAAAAGAACAATGCTCTCATTCTTCCCCAATCATTAATGGAGTGAAGAAAGGCTATGTAATTATTCCCATGTTTTCAATATGAGATGTTTTTAGTGATGTTGTCAGATGCCTTCCACAATAAAGAGAATGGCAGGTAAGTCAAGTACCATTCTGTTGGCAAATCATTTAATTTGAAAAGGCTACAAGTCAAGAGTTCAAATGAAGGGAGAGTTGATGCATAACTTTTTTTTTTTTACAGAAGATTGTGCACTTGATACAACTGTTGATGCAGGTAAAAAAGAGTATGAATGGAATTTATATTTGTCCTCAATTCAGTCTAGTACCAAAAAAGGATTCTCCACCACCCAGCACTACATCATCTATATGTAGAACTATCAGTTATAGCAAATAGATAAATTTTGAATGCTATGGATAAATTCACTTACCTTAGCAGTATTCTTTCCAAGGGTGTTCGCATAAATGATAAGGTTATGCACACACTGCCAGAGTTGCCTCAGTGTTTGAGAAAGACTTATTAGGCTACTAACTAAACTGAAGATCTATAGAGATATTGTTCATTTTTTGTGAAACAGGTAGAAAACATAACTCTGAGGAGTTTGTTATATTGTTCAAATGTCAGTCATACATTTTCCTAAAAGAATACAGATAATTCACACAAGACAGGTAGTTACATAGAAAAAGGGATATAAGGACACTCTCAAGGCATCTCTGAAGAAATGTGGATTTATTTATGAGAAAGGGGGGATACTAGCACAGGACCACCCAAGATGCGATGCCCACTTCTATGAGCAAAGGACAATTATACTAGCTTAAAAGCTATGTAAAATATGCAAATTTATAGATATCTCTGTTTCAAATGTTTTTATCTTCTTATCCATGCCTTTCCCATGAAAGAGCCTTCTAAACTTATATTAGTCTGATTAGCCACAGTTGAACACATTGTACATTGGTGATGTCATTTGGTCTTCTTCAAACATGAAGGATAACTATCAAATTTTCTTATATTAACATATTATATTTCTTATATCAAGTTATGAGAGGAGTAATGTATAAATGTAGCCCTAATCCTTAACTGGCCACCACATTATAATCAATAACACATGGATAGGTTGTTTGTGTAGAGCTTATAAGATCATCAAGTGTAGGGAAGCAGCCAATAAGTAGAGGGGAGAATCCATTGGAAAAATTGGTTTGGAATGGAGTTACTTGTGCAGTTAGAGCGATATGCTTTCACAGGGAGAAGGTCCATGTCTTTTGAATTGGGGATAAAGGAGGAAACAGTGGCAGAAAGCAGCTGAGTGATATGACATGAGAAGGGAGAAAAAAAAAAAGCTAAGTGAATGGTCTCCATTTTTTTTTTATCAGTAACATACGAGACAAGGGTCTCAAAAATGAGAGTGAGGGAAAGCCATGGAAATTTTTGAGGAGGATGAAATAGTTTAGAAGAGTCAGTGTGTTGAATGAGTTAGTGAATTAGTAGGAAGGCATAAATGGATTATATTGCTGTAATCATGGTCCAGCTAAAGTTTTGTAACATGAATTTTGTACTGGACTCTGAATACTTTTGAAATTTTTTCCAAGTTTGCTCAATAGCACATGCATAGAAGTAAAGGCAGTGGTGGTGGGAGCAATCTTGAAAACTTTTTGGTTCTAATATTTACTTTTTCAATCAGTGTAAAATGACTTAGCTCACCTTTACTATGTTGTCTGGAGAAATTTCTGGAGAAATATCAGATGCATAGTTGAAGTGTCACATTGATATCCATGAAATAGTCAAAATACAAATGCAGAGACCTCAACATAATGAATAAATCATTCTCTAGAGAATTTTGGGAAAGATAAAGGCAAGAATAAAGAATCACATGTGGTAAGAATGCATGTGTGGACTGCAATCTAATGAAATGAATCTCCAGAATTCAATCATTTTCATATAATGTATATTGTGTCAAAGTGTAAAAGAAATGGTATGAGATACTGGCATTAAAAAAACAATAGAATAGTCCTGAACTCAAGGAACTTTCATTTTCTTGGGATACAACTTTGCTACAATCAAATGAATGCAAATATAATTTCAGAGAAAAAAGTGCAGTAACTGGGAGTTGATGTCATCAATCCATGGAAATATTAAAGCAGCAAAGTATCTTTTTCTTGCTTCTGCTCCTGTTTGAATTCACAATCCATCTTTGTCCCAGATCATTCCATCATTGTTTCAAAAGAAAGAAAGGAAAAAAAAAACACCCTACATCCAGGAAGAAAGCATGTAGAACATAGAGTAGGCAGTACTACAGAGTTAGCACAGGCATAAACCAAAGTACTCAGTGAACTATGGAGCAAACTACAATTTTTATAGCTAGCAAGAGACTTGAGCAGTGACCTGACAACCTTGGAAACTTTACTCAATGGCTCAGCAACATGAAAATTTATCTTTTCTGTTTTGGGATATAAAATTTATTTCTATTATCCAAACCCTATTTTTCCCTGCCTTTATTGGATTCATAAGCCCTATTAGAAATAACACCTTTTCTATGAAGTCTAATTATTTTTAAGTAACCAGAAATTATACTGTATTCTGTATGATTATAATTTAGAATTGTTAGATCCCTTATATCAATAATAATCGTGACAATAATTCACATTTATATAGTATTTTACATGTCCAGAAGCATACTTTAAGGCCACTGGCTACTCAGTGGGGCTTTTAAAGCCCAAGAATGAAATGTGGACATATTTTTCTCTTGATATTTTATCTAAGCTATGTAATTTACCTTTTATGTTGCCAAGATTAAACATGAAATTTTAATTCTTCTCATGGAATATTAAGTATGATAAGTTTCTACAACTTTATGGCCAATAAGTACTCTTCATGCTGCTAGCAAGGGCCCCCTAGAGTCTAACAAAGATGACTTTTTGTTTTAAAAGACTCCCATAAAAGTGGATTGGTGGTTCTGAACACATATACAGATGTGAACCATTCCTAACACTCCATACCCCCTGCAGGTATTTTGAGCATGTGTGGAAAGTTTAAAAATATGAAAGTAGCCAACTATCAGGGTGTCAGCAAAGGGCAATATTATATACTAAATCAGAAGCAATGGAGTTCAATGGCAAATAGATTCGTATCATGAATTCTAAAATGCATATCATTTACTACAGTAACACTCCAACATATATTGTTAGGGTCCTTAGTAATTTTCAACTGTATTCATTTTGCTTGGTACAACAAATTCATAAATTGAGGGAAGGGAACAAAGGTAAATTATCAGTGTTTTGAAGATGATATATTTGAAGTTTATACAGATTATATGAATTACATGCAAATTGAAAATAATGGAACTGGGTCTAGCACTCTGAATTGATTGTAATTTCCACAAAACTGTGATGCCTCCATAAATAGTAAGAACATAAGAGAAGCTTAAATATTTGCCAAATTTTAAATGTCTTAGAAATTTTATTCTTTATATTTTTTTCTTTAAAGAATAATTACATTACAAATAATGGGAAAATGCTCCATGAAGAGTTCTTCTTAAAAATATAGTTACTCTAAAAATTTTTTTTTATCTGTTAAGGCAATTGCCAGAAATTTAAGAACTATAGCATTCAAAAAGACTAGGTCAATTAGCCCAGTCTTCTTATTTGCCAAGTGAAATCAAGCCAAAAGAGAACCAAAATAACTTATCCAAATTCAGTGACCTGTGATAAGTCTCTTATTGTCTTGCCCTAGTTTTGAATCTGAACGTATAAGCTCATCCTTTATTAGATAAGACATGAGTTCATATTCTTATATGCTCATGGCTCACCAAAATCTGACTTCAGTCTGTTGTTCTAGTGCTATTTAGCTCTAGTCTAATTGAACTTCTAGATTTTTTTTCCTGCTCTCCTTTATGTCTATACCTTCACATGGGCCAATCTCTATGCCTGAAACCTACTCCTATTTCATCTTCCCTTGTTGAAACCTTTCTTTTCCTCAAAGGCTCAATTTGGGTCAGAACTCTAGATTTCCAGATCTCTACACCAAATTCTATTGGCAGAATTTTCCATCCATTCTTTATCAAATGGCAGTGTTCTTGCTTTCTTCAAATTACTTATAATCTAGTTATAGCCCTTTTTATCATATTATTATAATTTTGTATCATATCTATCAGTATATGTGCTTTCCTCTTGGATTGTTTCATATTGCATGGACCAGGTGATTCTTCAACTTCTCATTCCTAGTGTCTAGCACTACATCATATATGTATATATTTATGTACATAATAACCATACATATGTGTATGTATATGTAAATATGTCTATGTATAAATTATATATATATGCATGTGTACGTTTTTGTATTAGGCACTTGATAAATGTTTGCTGAATTGACTCAAATTTGTATCTTCACTAAAATGACTTCTCAAGTAAGCAAGTTAATTTGTTATGGCTATAGACAACAACCTCAATACTTCAAGGACATGTGATTTAATCAGTATGAGTATTTATTTCTCCAGAAAAGCTCACAATTATTCTACTGCTAAGAAAACAGTTCTTCATGAATTGCATGGCTAAAAAAAACACAAGAAAGCAAACAAAACTTCATGAGCTGACCAACATTCTAATAATAAGCTTCTCTGAAGTTAGGTAATCGGTTCTCCAGATTCTTATTTTAAGATTTTGCAGCTTGTTGGAGTCTGCAAGAATTTTCAGTCAACTGAGATAACCTTTAAAAGAAAATTCAACACCATACCAATGAACTTAATAGGATAATAATAGAGAATTATAATAATACTGGAAGAAAAATTAAGATATTAGTGATTTTCTATTTTTTGTTCCAATTCTCAGCCTTTAATTAAGTGCTAATTAAGTGAATGTTTCTTTTTCAGTGACAACTTGTATCATATTATATAAGTTGGCATTCCATGTATATTATTACTTTATTCTCACTTTTTTCTAAATTCCATTGAATAAGTCCTACATACATGCATATAGCCATGTACAAAAACATTCATATTTATATAATAAAATCACAGTCTATCTTGGCTCAGAAAAGTCTGCTTACTTCAAAACATCTCTTACTTAGAATTATACTATCATCAAAACATTTTAGGCTTTATTCTTTCACAGAATAGATTGTTACCTATTGAATATCCAGGTAAATAATGCCTTTATTTTAATTTTTTGTAATTTTTATAAATTAATAACTATGGCAGTTAGAAATTATCACATTTGTGTGTGTGTGTTTTTCTATTTTCATGAAATAATTTTCTTAAAGTCACTGTTAAATTATGTTCCAGTGCTATTTTTGGAGTGTATGAAGCAAAATTAGAGTTCAGTAATCCCACATGCTTAGAGTAGCAAAAAGATTATATTGAGTATAAGTGAAAAAACTCTGCAAAATTCTTCTAGGGAAGATCAGCACAACACATCTGCTCTAGCCATCTCCTTTCTTCCTCCTGAAGAATAATTTTCTAATCAAATTATTTAAAATATGTATCTAAATTATTTAGGTTTATATAAATGAACAAAGTACAATATGACTTTTAATAACAGCAAAAAGCAATCAGTAATGACTGAAGTAAAAAATTCTCTGACTGGTGCAAAGAGAATATAAATCCATATACATAGAGTAGGTTCAAGTCGGTGCCATCACCACATAGATAAATACTATATCCTGCTTAAAGAGCTAGTCAAGAAGGATTTTTATATTTCTTTCTCTTGAGAAATCTACATAATTCCTCCTAAAACTGATTTTTAGAGACAGAGCAGATTTTTCCTACGTAAATATATTCAGTTTCTATACCTGACTTGATCACAAAAGAAACTCAAATCAGTTTCATTATATCATATTATTAACATATGCAACAAATATTCCTAATTTAATTTACTCAGTTCCTAAGAGAAAATAAAACAACATGAAAATTATGTAATAGAACAAAAAGGTAAAATGGAAACCTAATTTTGCCTCTGAAAAAGTTTTCTGAGAGTCTGGTTCATTGAAAAGAACACTGGTCCTTAACTCAGAGAAATTGGGTTCAGATTCCATTTCTCACACATTGATCTTGAACAAACTACTTCAACTCTCTGAATCTCAGTTCATTTTATAAATGAGAGAGTTAAACAAGGTGTCCTCTGAGGTATTCTCTTGATCTATGATGGTTCTTTTCTAATTTAAGGCAAAGTAAATGATAAGCATATTTTTAAAATCCTGCCAGGGAATGTACAAAGCTGGAGATGATTGTTCCAGTTTAAAATTCTTTTCTATTTAAAGACACTTCATACAACAAATAAAAACAATTGTATAGCAATCTATAAGCATGACACAACAGGAAAAGATAGAACTCAAAGTATGAATCAAATGTTCACTGGGGTCTTTATTCAAGAATCAGCCTTTCATCGAGCAACTTCTGTCATTCTTCCTATCAGGATAAAATATTTTCCAATGGATAAGGTTGTGTTAGAAATTAATGCTATGGGGGCAAATTTCACTTTATAAAACTCATAGTTTCATGTTATTGGATAATTTTTTCTTGATATCAGAAACCCAGGATTTTAAAAAGTTCTATTCATATGAGAATCATCATGGCTGGGTTCAGTTGTCAGCTTCCAGCAGATAACTAGTTAAGATTTATGAAAGATCACTTTCCTGACAAGTTTTTATTTCCCTGCAGATTCTCTTCCTTCAGGGAAACCATGAATATGAACACAATTTTAAAGAGTTCTAATAACTTCTTGTAGTTAACTCTTTTTTAATTAGCAAAGCCAAGAAGACACCAAAAATGCACCTGTAGCGTGTATGTTGATCCCTCAGGGCCCCCTCAGATCCTTGAACATTATAGAGGTTGTTTAGATTTCCAAGTTTAGAACTGAGGTGGAAAGTGTATGTAAATGCACTGTTTTATGGCATCTTAGGACTTGATGACAATTTTCTGCAATTAATCAACAACTCAACACCAACCAAATATTTATTGAGCACCTGCTATGTGAAATGCGCTATTATTAGTCCTAGTTGAAATAACAGTCAGTGGGGCTGTTGCAGTAACTCTTGTAACTTCCTGAAATGTCTCTTGAAAAAGTTTGCTTGGATTGAAGTAGTTCAGGGCTTACTTCTCTGTAAGTTTAAAGTTTCCCCTGCCTAATTTAACCTCAAAGTTTCATAGATTTGAAGCTGGAAAGGATTGTAGAGATGATCTGATCCAATTCTTTAATTTTAGAGATGAGAAAGTCAAGGCCAAGGGATTTAAGTTATTTACCTAAGATTACTCAGGTAGCAAGTATCAGAGAAAAGATATGGACCTAGGTCCTTTACCTCCAAATTCAGAATTATTTGATAATTGTTTGGCTTATCCCTAATTGTACTTGAAAGTGTTTGTCAATCTCCTTGGGTGTGACTGAAAGAAAAATGTTGCTTCTTATCTCTCTGATTAAAGGGACAAAAATTCACACAGCCTTTAGTGAACCAGGAAAGAAGTCATCAGTTCCTAAAATCCTAACACTTTTAAGAATCTACTATTTGCTACTACAGACATTAATAGACTGGTTGACCATATAGACTCAGAAAGATTGAGAGAGACAATACAGTAGAGGCTACATTGGCTATAAATTAAGGTCATCGGTTTGACATTTGGCTCTCCTTATGAATTATTCTCCTTATATTTGCAATTCCAGATGAAAGTCAAGAGAGAAAGTAAAAAAAAAAAAAAGAAAAAAGAAAAAACACACACACACACACACACACACACACACAAACATGTGGAGAGCTGGGGCCAACTAGGTTTCCTCCATCACCACCTCTGTTGTATAGAGCTACAGTTCAGTGGAGTGAATAACCAGCAGCCACTAGAGAGAAAAGAGGGGAAGTCAGGCTCATTGAGTGCAAAGGGTAAAATAAAAAAATAAGTCTTTGAGCCACAGTCTGAAAACTAACAGGGAAAGGAACTGCACTAATACACTTCTTTTCCCAAAGGGTGTGCTACTGTCAGCATAAGATGATTGAGTTAGCAAGAGGCATTTCCCTTTTCTTTTTCTAAATTTTTCAGTGTCATGAATAGAAAAGGCTTTTTAATTTCTTTTTTCAAAAGAGCATCTAGCCTTGCCAACTGCAAACCCCTGAGGATGATCTGTGTCAGATTTCTCATCATAAGCATATCTTGAGATTGGGGAAATGGTTAGAATCAGTAAGGCTGATTTTAAAATGGTTTAAAATAACAATTTCCTTTGCTGGTGAGATAAAGAGATGGGAAACAGAGCAGGTTAGCCATGTTCCACTTGCATTTGTAACTATGCTGTAAAGGAAGGAAAAGAAAACTTCAAAATTAACTTCAAGATAAATAGTGATATGATGGAGGTATCAAAGGGTGAAAAAATCAGAAGGAAAAAGAAAGATAATAAGTTTCATTGAGCAGACCATGTTCGGGAATCTGATGTAGATTTTCATCTAAGAAGAAAGATCAGGATTAGAGATA
Organism: Sminthopsis crassicaudata; assembly: GCF_048593235.1. NCBI lineage: Eukaryota > Metazoa > Chordata > Mammalia > Dasyuromorphia > Dasyuridae > Sminthopsis > Sminthopsis crassicaudata. Next base: position 164,521,713 of record NC_133620.1, read on the forward strand.
TATTACATAAGGTTGTAGCTGTGGTTCATAGAATTAATGAGCTTATCAAGGAAAAGATTGTAAAGATGGAATGGAAGTGGGACTGCTGCATCATAAGCTACAGAAAAAAAAAAATGAAACTCCAAATAAGGCAGATGTGTTAGAGGGTTAAGAATATATGCAAAAACATATGATGTCTCTAAAGCAAAGGAAGACTATGAAATGAGAGAAATTATCTGTGCAAAATACAAACAAACAAACAAACAAAAAACTTCAGATAAGAGGATACTGTGAGTATACCTTTGACAAAGCAGTTTCCATAGACGAAATTAGAATCCAAGGGGATGGAGAGAGTGAAAAGATGACAGGTTACAAATACAAAAATTTTTAAAAGAATTTGACAGTTAAGGTCATTTTTAATGTAATTATATATCTAGATACAGTATTAAGAATGAAACTGTCTTATGAAAAAATCAATAACTGTATCAATTATATGTTTTATTTGATTCAATATTTTCAATGGCACCAATTAAGCAAACTACCACCAAGATTTAAAATTTGTTCCTCTAGCAGATTCTTTCATGTAATGGGCCAGAACTCTGTACTTGAACAAAAGGATTCTGGGGGTGGAGCCAAGATGGTGGAGAAGATACACACGGATTTATAAGCTTCCTTCTTCCCTCAATACCAACTAGTTAAATCAGCCTCAAAAATAATGCTGGACTGATAAAAACCACAAGGATTAGAAGCACAACTTACCAGCTGAAGAGAATCTGGAATTTCAACAGAAAAGGTTGGTTTCGAGGGGAGGGAAAAAAAAAAGATCAGCACAGACAGGGTTAACTGCTAGCACACTGTGCCAAACGGGCTGGGGAGAACTCTGAGATCAGAGAAGCCACTGAGATAGAAGAATCTAGTACAGGCTGATAGTTCTACTCTGCTTATAAAACAGCAGATCAGAAGAGAAATCAAGCCACTTTAAAATATAAAGCCAGATCCTAGAACTACCCCAATTCGGAAGTGACCTAACACCAATCTTGGCACGGCTGTGCAACCGCCTTCTGCTATCTGGGGCTTCTCCTTGGGGTAGTTAAGAACCTGAACAGTGGGGGACACAGCCCGGGGCAGCCTCTAATCCACATAGTGCAAGGCTCAGCATGAGGCAGTGGAATTCTAGCAGTAGCAGAACTCCAACAATAGTGGAACTCCCAGAGCAGCAGAACATCTGTAGCAGGGACGGTGATTTCTGGGCAGAGACTTCCAGTTTGAGCACAGGGGCTTTTCGAGTCACCTGCTAATATCCACGGCCCCACAGGAGGCTTTGGCTGGGGTTCACTTTCACTGTTCAGCCTTGAAACTCAGGGCAGTCTCTAGGCCACAAAGCAGGGTTCCTCACTGGGCACTCCTTTGCAGCACAGCGGTGCTAACCACCTCTGAGGCATTTCCAGGGAGGGGGGAGGGAAACTCTCTCCCAGAGCTCTCTCTTAGCCCAGTCACAGGATTACTGCATCCATCCAGTCTGGGAGGAAGCTGATAAATTTCTTACCCAAGAGCAGACCCCCCATGGAGTGTTAACAATGAGTAAGAAGCTGAAGACAATGATTGACACCTATACTGAGAAAGAGCAGTATCCAATCCCAAGGAGGCTAACAGCAGAGAGTCTTCAGATAACACCCTAAAGGAGAATGATACCTGTCCCCCATCACATAACTCTCTCCTAGAAGAGATTATTAAAAAGTTAAGAGAGTTTGAAGAAAAATGGGGAAAGGAAAGAGAAGCTATGATAAAGAATAACAACATCCTGAAATTTGAGTTGGAAAAAATAAAGAATTCACAGAAGGTGCAGGGAAACAAAATTTGTGAATTAGAAAAGGTTAAAAAATCACAGGAAAGTAGGATTTCTGAATTAGAAAAGATAAAAAAATTCCCAAGAAAGTAGGATTTGTGATTTGGAAAAAGAAAATAAGTCACTAAAAAAAAAATATAGTGAAATGGAAAAAAATCCAATTGAACAAAATAATTCATTTAAAAACTCAACTGGACATATACAAAAAGAACTAAAATATGTGAATGAAGAAAATAACTCATTAAAAATCAGGACTAAACAAATAGAAATGAATGATTCATTGAGAAACCAAGAATCAGTCAAACAAAACAAACAAACAAAAAAAAATGAAAAGCTGGAGAATAACATCAAATATTTGCTGGAAAAAGCTATAGACTGGAAAATAGATCTAGGAGAGATAATCTGAGGATCATTGGACTTCCCGAAAATTATGATGAAAAAAAGAGCCTAGATTCTATTTTCCAGGCAATCATCAAAGAGAACTGTCCAGAGATAATAGAAACAGAAGGGAAAATAGGCATTGAAAGAATTCATCGAACACCTTCTGAAAAAGACCGTAAAAAAAGAACTCCACGGAACATGTGGCTAAGCTGCAGAGCTAGCAAACTAAGGAAAAAATATTGCAAGCAGTTAGAAGAAAAAAAAAAAACAATTCAAATATCAAGGTGCCACAATATGGGTCACTTAAGATCTGGCTGCCTCCACATTAAAGGATCAAAAGGCCTGGAACCTGATATTCTGAAAGGCAAAAGAACAAGTATTGTAACCAAGAATAAACTACCCAGCTAAGTTTAGCATTATCTTCCATGGAAGAAGATGGTAATTTAATGAAACAGAGGAATTCCATTTGTTTCTAAGAAAAAAACTAGACTTAAACAAAAAAATTTGATCTACATCCACAAGACTGAAGAGAAGCAGAAAAGGGTAAAAAGAACTCTTGAGAACTGTATTTCTGTTGTGGATATACAGAATGTCCACATGGATAATTTGATTTTACTGATATAACATAAAAAAGAGAAGTAGTAAAGGGAAGGGGATAGTATCAGAAAAAGGGAAATGAGTGATAAAAAGAGGGAAACTACATCCCAGGAAGAGGCATAGAAAATCTACCACATCTGAGGGAATTTAGAAAGGGGGAGAAACATTGTGTGAAACTTACTCTCATCAGAGTAAGCTCAAAGAGTAAATAATTGACATATTTGTTTTTCAGAGAATTCTCCCTCACCTCATTATAAGGGGAAGAGGAAAAAGGAAAAGGAAAAGGGGAATAAGGGAAGGGTACAAGAAAGGGAAAGGGACTTAAAAGAAGGGAGGAGGGATACTAAAAAGGGAGGGTTGTGTGTCACAAGTGGGGTCCATAAATTAAATACTGGGGAAGGGGTTCGGGGGACAAGGGAAAAAAAGCATAATCAGGGATAATATGATGACAGAAAATACAGAATTAGTAATTTTAACTGTAAATGTGAATGGAATGAACTCTTCCATTAAACAGAGGCAGAAAGCAGACTGGATCAAAAGTCAGAATCCTACAATATGTTGTTTACAGGAAACACACTTAAAGTAGGGAGGTACATATAGAGTAAAGGTAAAAGGTGAAGCCAAAAAAAACCAGGGGTAGCCATTCTTATCTCAGATCAAGCAAAAGCAGAAATTGATCTAATTAAAAGAGATAAGGAAGGAAACTATATCCTGCTAAAAAGTAGCCTAGACAATGAAGCCATATCAATACTAAACATATATGCACCAAGTGGTATAGCATCTAACTTCCTAAAGGAAAAGTTAAGAGAGTTGCAAGAAGAATTAGACAGCAAAACTATAATAGGGAGATCTCAACCTTGCACTCTCAGAATTAGATAAATCAAACCACAAAACAAATAAGAAAGAAATTAAAGAGGTAAATAGAACATTAGAAAAACTAGGTATGATATATCTTTGGAGAAAACTGAATGGTGATAGAAAGGAGTATACTTTCTTCTCAGCAGTTCATGGAACCTACATAAAAAATGACCATATATTGGGACATAAAGATCTCAAAATTAAATGCAGGAAGGCAGAAATAGTAAATGCCTTCTTCTCAGATCACAATGCAATAAAAACTACATTCAATAAGAAGTTAGGGGTAAATAGACCAAAAAGTAATTGGAAACTAAATAATCTCATCTTAAAGAATGACTGGGTGAAACAGCAAATTATAGAAACAATTAATAATTTCACTCAAGATAATGACAACGATGAGACATCATACCAAACTTTGTGGGATGCAGCTAAAGGGGTAATAAGGGGAAATTTTATATCTTTAGAGGCTTATTTGAATAAAATAGAGAAAGAGAAGATTAATGAATTGGACCTGTAACTTAAAAAGCTAGAAAAAAACCAAATTACAAACCCCCAACCAAAAACTAAACTTGAAATTCTAAAATTAAAAGGAGAAATAAATAATATTGAAAGTTAAAAAAACTATTGAATTAATAAATAAAACCAAGAGTTGGTTTTATGAAAAAGCCAATAAAATAGATAAACCTTTGGTAAATCTGATCAGAAAAAGGAAAGAGAAAAATCAAATTGTTAATCTTAAAAATGAAAAGGGGGATCTTTCCACCAATGAAGAGGAAATTAGAGAAATAATAAGGAGTTACTTTGCCCAACTTTATGCCAATAAATTTGATAACTTAAGTGAAATGGATGACTACCTCCAAAAATATAGGCTTCCTAGATTAACAGAGGAGGAGGTAAACTGCTTAAATAGTCCCATTTCAGAAAAAGAAATAGAACAAGCTATTAATCAGCTCCCCAGGAAAAAATCCCCAGGACCAGATGGATTCACATGTGAATTCTACCAAACATTTAAAGAACAATTAGCCCCAATGTTATATAAATTATTTGAAAACATAGGAAATGAAGGATTCCTACCAAATGCCTTTTATGACACAGACATGGTACTGATACCTAAACCAGGTAGATTGAAAACTGAGAAAGAAAACTATAGACCAATCTCCTTAATGAATATTGATGCTAAAATCTTAAATAAGATATTAGCAAAAAGACTTCAGAAAATCATCCCCAGGATAATACACTATGATCAAGTAGGATTTGTACCAGTAATGCAGAGCTGGTTTAATATTAGGAAAACTATTAGTATAATTGACCATGTTAATAATCAAATTAATAAAAACCATATGATCATCTCAATAGATGCAGAAAAAACATTTGATAAAATACAACATCCATTCCTACTAAAAACTCTTGAAAGTATAGGAATAAATGGACTATTTCTTAAAATATTCAGGAGCATATATTTAAGACCATCAGTATGGACATAAACTAGAATGTTTCCCAGTAAGATCAGGAGTGAAACAAGGTTGCCCACTATCACCATTACTATTCAATATTGTATTAGAAATGCTTGCCTTGGCAATAAGAGTCAAGAAAGAGATTAAAGGAATAAGAGTAGGTAATGAGGAAATCACACTGTCACTCTTTGCAGATGATATGATAGTATACTTAGAGAACCCCAGAGATTCTAATAAAAAGTTAATAGAAATAATTCACAACTTCAGCAAAGTTGGTGGATACAAAATCAATCCACATAAATCCTCAGCATTTTTATACATCACCAACAAAATGCAACAGCAAGAGATACAAAGAGAAATTCCATTCAAAACAACTGTCGAGAGTATAAATTATTTGGGAATACATCTACCAAAGAAAAGTCAGGAATTATATGAGCAAAATTGCAAAACACTTGCCACAAAAATAAAGTCAGATTTAAATAATTGGAAAGACATTCAGTGCTCATGGATAGGCCGAGTGAATATAATAAAGATGACAATACTCCCCAAACTAATCTATTTATTTAGTGCTATACCAATCATACTCCCAAGAAACTATTTTAATGACCTAGAAAAAATAACAACAAAATTCATATGGAAGAATAAAAGGTTGAGAATTTCAAGGGAATTAATGAAAAAAAAAAGTCAGATGAAGGTAGTCTAGCTGTATCAGATCTAAAGCTATATTATAAAGCAGCAGTCACCAAAACCATTTGGTATTGGCTAAGAAATAGACTAGTTGATCAGTGGCATAGGTTAGGTTCACAGGGCAAGATAGTGAATAAAAATAGCAATCTAGTGTTTGACAAACCCAAAGATCCCATCTTTTGGGATAAGAATTCATTATTTGACAAAAACTGCTGGGAAAACTGGAAATTAGTATGGCAGAAATTAGATATGGACCCATACTTAATACCATATACCAAGATAAGATCAAAATGGGTCCATGATTTAGGCATAAAGAACAAGATCATAAATAAATTAGAGGAACATAGGATAGTTTACCTCTCAGACTTGTGGAGGAGGAAGGAGTTTGTGTCCAAGGGAGAACTAGAGATCATTATTGATCACAAAATAGAAGATTTTGATTACATCAATTTAAAAAGCTTTTGTACAAACAAAACTAATGCAAACAAGATTAGAAGGGAAGTAACAAATTGGGAAAATATTTGTACAGTTAAAGGTTCTGATAAAGGCTTTATTTCCAAAATATGTAGAGAACTGACCCTAATTTATAAGAAATCAAACCATTCTCCAATTGAGAAATGGTCAAAGGATATGAACAGACAATTTTCAGATGATGAAATTGAAACTCTATATACACTCATATGAAAGAATGTTCCAAATCACTACTGATCAGAGAAATGCAAATTAAGACAACTCTGAGATACTACTACACACCTGTCAGATTGGCTAAGATGGCAGGAACAAATAATGATGAATGTTGGAGGGGATGTGGGAAAACTGGGACACTAATGCATTGTTGGTGGAGTTGTGAAAGAATCCAGCTATTCTGGAGAGCAATTTGGAACTATGCCGAAAAAGTTATCAAACTGTGCATACCCTTTGATCCAGCATTGCTGCTATTGGGCCTATATCCCAAAGAAATACTAAAGAGTGGAAAGGGACCTGTATGTGCCAAAATGTTTGTGGCAGCTCTTTTTGTAGTGGCTAGAAACTGGAAGATGAATGGATGTCCATCAATTGGAGAATGGTTGGGCAAATTATGGTATATGAAGGTTATGGAATACTATTTCTCTGTAAGAAATGACCAGCAGGATGCATACAGAGAGGTTTGGAGAGACTTACATGAACTGATGCTGAGTGAAATGAGCAGAACCAGAAGATCACTATACTTCAACAACAATGCTGTATGAAGATATATTCTGATGTAAGTGGATATCTTCAACATAAAGAAGATCCAACTCACTTCCAGTTGATCAATGATGGACAGAAACAGCTACACTCCGTGAAGGAATACTGGGAATTGAATGTAAACTAGTAGCACTACTGTCTTTCTACCCAGGTTATTTATACCTTCGGAATGCAATTCTTAATGTGCAACAAGAAAATTGGATTTACACACATATATTGTATTTAGGTTATACTGTAACACATTTAATATGTATGGGATTGCCTGTCATCTAGGGGAGGGAGTAGAGGGAAGAAGGGGAAAATTTGGAAAAAATGAATATAAGGGATAATGTTATAAAAAATTATACATATGTACTGTCAAAAAAATTATAATTATAAAATTAATAAAAAAAAGAAAAAAGGATTCTTACAAGGTGTTAATTCAGTGGAATTGATAATACAATGGTTATCTAGTTTAGCATGGTGATTAATATTTCTCTAGTTCAGTATAATTGATTTAATCTTACAAGAAATAATGGTTCCCTCGTGATATAATAATTGCTTTATACTTAGTATACTGTATTTGATGTAATTATAATAGAGCATATAAACTGGGACAAACTCAGCCAGGGTCAGATTCAAAAGGCAGAGGACTGGATATGGGAGCTCAAGCTCTCAGAACCAAGGAGAGACATTTATTCCATCTCCCACCTTTGTGGTGACTGGAGGCTGGAGCACAAGTCCTCAGACTCAGAGAGTCATTCCATCTTTGATCAGGCTCCTGGTGGTCTTCCTTCATTCCTCCACTGAAACTAAGTCCCCTCTGAAGGCCTCCAGAAAGCTAGCTGAGCCCCAGGCAAGAAGACAAGACTGTGAAGGAGACAATAAAGATTTTTGGACTTTATTTCTGGCTATTCTTGTGGTGATTACTCTGCTGAAATGAAGGCTGGTCCTCCAGGAGGCCCAAAGACCTCTAGAAAGAAACAAGAATACTACATTTTCAAGTAGTCAGTATATGTCTTACAACAACCTAAGAAGATATTAGAAGAATCCAGTTTAATCTTATTTGGTTGGTTATTGTCAAATTTTAGAAGTTTTTTTCCTTGTAAGAATTAGTAAAAGATGTTATGATGATTTTTATAAGAAATTCTTACAGTCAAGACTTACTATAACCTAGTAATAGAATCTTGCAGGACAAAATATATTTTTGATTCTTTTATACATTAGATATCTTCTTGTCAATTTTTAAGAGCATTGTGTTCTTGAAAGATTTTTTTAAAAACAATGCTACAACTTTTAACAAATCTTAAACCAAGATTCAACTAGTTTAGAATTCCATTTTCTCCTGCTACATCATTTATAGACATCCTACTTTTCTCCATATTGAACTAAAACTTTTGTATTTCTTTTTCTCCTTACTAGTCTTACTTCACTGTTCTGTTTTGCCCCCACCACTAATAACCTCAAATCAGTATTTCAGAACTTAGTGAAATACTCTATTACTTCCCAGACATCCACCCACAGGATCTGCTCTACCTGAAGGAAACTTGACTCATTTAGCCATGTTCATTTCAAATATTTTCTTTGGTTGGTCTGGTGCTTTGTTTAAATACCTGAGCTTTTCAGTTTAAGATTGATTGAATCCATTAATATGCTTTTTTGAAACTGTGGTAAGCTTTCGAACAAGCATCCACAATTTATGATGTTTAGTTGGAAGTTGTGTAATTACTGTAGTAATTTCCAACTCATTCACTCACTATTTTTTTATTTCTGAGCCTCCTCACAGAATTTTCCCCAAATCAGAAAAAAAAAAGTCCATAAATGACTTTGTTCAAGAATCAATAATTTAAACATTTGTGGGAGCTAAAGTTCTGTAAGAAAAGAATTCTATAGAGTTCATGAGATTTTGCCCAATATATCAGTCATTCTTTTGATAAACATACAAAGGTAGATCTTTGTGGCTCAGGAGTTTAGGATTTGTGTCAGAAGCATTCTTTTCAGTGCACTGAATACCAACATTTAAACTTTAGACATAGTGTTTCTGGGTCCCCACTTACTAGTTTAATGATAGATAATTAACATAAAGAAGAGATTTTTTCCTAATCTTTTGGACTTGTCTTGATATGTGATTTAATGAATGGGGGAATTTTCTGGTACAGAAGCCCTTTTAATGTTTCCTTTGAGAAAGCAATTTACATAGAGGAAATTGTCTCGTCTTTGTAACTTAGTAGTTATAATACCAGAGAGATTAATGACTTATTCAAAGTTGCCTAGGATGTGTCAAAGGTGGGATTTGAACCCAACTCTACTTTGATATAAAGCTGGCTTTCTATTTACTATCTCATGATGCCTATTGTTACATGTTAACAATATATTTTCATACTTCAAGGATCTTTGATTTCACCAGTATGGATTTTTTTTTCTTTCAAACCAGACCACAAATCCATTTTAAGCCTTAAAAAGTTATGAGTTATTAGAAAGATAAAAATAACAGTTTCAGAGTTGAAGGAAATGTCAGAGGTCATATAGTACAATTCATCTCTAAAAATAAATCCTTTCTATAACATCATTGACAAGTCAACATCCAATCTCTTCCTGAAGATTTCAAGTGATTTAGAACTCACTAGTACCTGAAGCAGAGCATTTTACATTTAACTGTTCTTTTTATTATAAAAATTAGCCTTATAATTACTGAAATCTATCTCTTCAACACTGCCCCTCTATTGCTGTTACTGTAGTAGTTTTGCTTTCTGTGGCTAAGTTGAATAAGATTAATTCCTTCCTCTTCTTAGATTTCCCTTTAAATGTTTTGGTCTTTTCTGCCTATCTCCCTTTCTTCCAAACTCTTAGACATAAGAGTTCTTCTTCCAAAACAAGAGTGTGGCTTAGACTGAGCCCAATTCTGTCACAAATTCTTAGATCTAAATGGCACTTCTTTCAAAGTTTTCATTCATCAGCAGATGACCTATGTCCCTGAGATGAACCATTGTATATTGTGCTTGGTTTATCTGTGCATGAAAGGGATGCCATTCAATACTAGTCTTATTCTTGAAAGCTTTATATCTTGGCAACTTAGAACAAAGTATGCATTTGGCTGACAAAGACTGTGGGAATCCAAGGCTATCTTCCTATTATGAAGATGCATCAGAATTGAGCTTGTTACTGAGGGGGGAGGCAGGAAGAAACCCAGTTTCTGCCATTTGTTAAGTCAGATGCATCTAGGATTCCTGCTCTTTTTACATTTGAACAGTTGAAACTCATAGAATACTATTGTGATTTAGACATAGAAGCATTTAATGAAGTTCATCATCTGTAGGGGAATTCTTACATCATTAGTGAACATAATATATCAAAACTGTAATTATAATAAATAATTATTCTGGGCTATTAGGGCCTTCCAGAGACCAAGAGCAAATGGTCTTCTCATCTTGTAGGAGAAAAAAGGGAATTCAAGGTCAGACCTCTAACACCAAGCTCAGGTCTTGGTTAGAGTAGATTGAGAAGAAAATGAACAATTTAAAAGGATAGAAGATCAGATTTCTCCTGAAAGGATCAACTTAACCCTCCTAAATGTGGTTTCTGTCATAACTAAACTGATCTTTGAAACAAGAGATGGTCTCAGTTTTTTTCCTATTTGTTTCCCCACTACTTTACATAGTCATAATTCTTAGGACTTAATGAACATTTAATGTTTTTACTTCATTTTATTTATTCATTCATTAAGTTATCTCCCTCAGTCCATTCCACAAATCTTCTTCTGGGACACATTTCTGAATTTTCCCTATCCTATAATAGCAAACTGCCAACCTAATTCTATTCTGAAATATTCCAGTATGGAAAGCAAGGTAGAACAAGTATGTGTTACTCTATTTTGTCATCCAAATAGCATATGCTATCAAGTGCTAACTATGGTTTTGGAAGGAAAGTATAGTTAGGAAAACAACTATTAGGTGTCAGTTATCCATCACATTAACAAAGAAATCAGTAAGTAGAGACTTTAAATGAGAGAGATTAATTAATCACATAGTCAAATATGATTTCTGATAATATTATCCTAAAAAACTACTATTAAAAACTTAGAATTCTCTTCATTAGTCTTCCCATAATCTCTATATCATTATTCCACTATTCTGTTATCATAACTTGACAGAATATCATTCTTCTCAGTTTTTATAGACAGATATAAATAGCAAGTGAAGAAACCAGGCTTTCACTCTGTGTGTGTTATTTATCTTTGGGGTTAGTAATATTTGTTTTATCTCAGTTTTCCAAAGATGCATATAAGCCATGTTTACCCAAGATGTTGGCTCCCAAAGACAAAGTATTTATTGTATAGCAGAAGGCAAAATTGTGATGAAAGGAGAATGAGTATATAAGACATTGAAATGATTCTTGGGTTCTTATCACAGCAGGATTCACAGCTCTCAATAGAAGTGAATTTAAGTTTATTTTTTTCAAAATAGTTATGTAATATTTAACAAACAATAAAGCAAGGAAGTTTGTGTTCATGACAGTTCATTAAAGTCTTTCAGATTCAGGAATTAAGCATTAGACAAGTAGAAATTGATATACAAGAACAGTGGAGAAAGCATTGTTTCTGGAATTAAGAAACTGGTATTGGAGCTTTTAGTCAAATCTTTTACCTGTGAGACATAGTACAAATCGTTTAACCTCTCTTTGGGCATTTTCATTGTCCATAAGTATGAAAAAATTGGCCTGGATTATCTCTAAATTTTTAAGATCTTTGTCAAGATGGAATAGCACTTTCTGTTTCCTACTGTTATGTATCTTAAGTACCTCGGACAGTGCACAGTCAATAAAATCGATTGGTTATTAATTATGCACTATATGACAGCTATACTGATCATCCAGATAAAAAAGAGCATGGTTGCTGGTCTAAATTACAGACAATAAGGGAAAATATAAAACATACTGGGCTTAGAATTAAGCAAACTGAATTCAAATCCCACTTGTACTACTTGTTGTGGTTGCTGCTAAGTCATTTTTCAATGACATCCTATTTATGTGACCCCATTTGGGATTTTCTAGGCAAAGATACAAGAGTGATTTGCCATTTCTTTTTCCAACTTGTTTTATAGAGGAAGAAATTGAGGCAAATGTGACTAAATGACTTGTCTAAGGTCCCTCAACTAGTAAGTATCTTAAACTGGATTGGAATTCATGAAAATGAGGTATTGGTTTCAATCCCAGTGCTCTATTCGTTGTGTTACCTATTTGCCCCCACTGCTTATTAACCTGGTGAAAACTATAGGCAAATCATTTCAGATCTCCAAGTCTCTTCCCTACATCTGCAAAATAAAGATATTAGACTCTTTGATATCTGAGGTTCCTTCCACCTCTAGAGTTATAATCCTTTGAATGGCAGGAAATAGGACCCCATTTCAAGTTAATGTGACATTTCTGAAAAATTTCACATACAAAATACACATGACATTGTGCAATGTATATTTATATATTCTTTGTGTGTACCAAGACAATTAGCAAGGTATTATTTAGTGTGAATGTAACCACTAAAAAGTAGCAAAGCATTATTAATTTCTAAAGAATTATTATTCATGATTATAATGATAAAATGAAATAAAAAATTAAACACTGGAAAGACAATCAAATTCAAAGATCTGAGTTCAAATCCAGATTGTTAAGTGTTTCCTTGGAGTAAATCATTTAGTCATGCTAAGACTCAAAAGAGTTAAAATACAATGTCAAAAGATATGGATTAACAGAAGAGACAAAAATAGACAGACAAACACACACACACAAACAATAACAACAACAATAACTAGAAGAAATACTAGCTTTGAGGTCAAGTACTCACCTAAGTGCTCAGGAAAATAGAAAGGATGGAAGATTTGTTAAGTTTTTATTATGTATCATGAATTATGCTGAACTCTATGTAAATATTATCTCATTTCATCCTCTAAACCAGGGTTTCTCAAACTATGGCATACGGGCCAGATGCAGCTGGCTGAGGATATTTATGCAGCCCACCAGGGAATGGCAAGTGGGCTGAGGGGCGGAGACAGAGTGTGAGTTTTTTGTTTTTACTATAGTCCGGCCCTCCAACTGTCTGAGGGACAGTGAACTGTTGTTAAGTTCTGTTGTCTCTAGATTTGCGATTGTTCTCTGACAACAGGATTTCTTGGGGAGCTTCTGGGGAGGCAATCTTGGCTTTAGTTCCTGTTCAATAATCCCAGAATTCAATCCTAGATGTGAATCTCCCAGAAGTCCATGACCAGGCTTTTCCTTTAGACTTGTGAATCTGCTCTTGTCCAAGTGTCCCCAGTCAGCACCACAGTAGAATCTCGAATCCCCTTCTTCTTGAATCCTGGCTCCCTAAATCTTCCCAGAGAATGGGCTTGTGGATATTCCCAGGGCTTGTGGAAACTCCTTAAGGGGCCAATGAGCTAACTCCTTAAAGGTGTAAACTCCTTTAAAGGTGTAAACTCCTTTCAGAAGTCTAAAGGTGTAAACTCCTTTTAAAGGTGTGAACTAAAGGTGTGAATTCTGAGCTAGAGAATTGTTAAGTACCGACTTACCACCTAGTAAGGAACCTGACAAACTGGCCCTCTGTTTAAAAAGTTTGAGGACCACTGCCTAAACAATCCTGAGAAGAAGGCTATTATTATCTCTATTTTTACAGTTGAGGAAACTGAGGCAGACAAAGAATAAATTAGTTACCCTGGGTCAAACAATTAGTGTCTGAGGCCAGATTTGAATTCAGATTTTTCTGACTTCAGATTCAATAATGTATTCACGGCACTACTTAGTTGTCTCTCTGAAGTACATTCAACAATAAATAAAATGTGCTCCCTGGCCTCAAGGAATTTACTATAATTATTAAGTTAGATAAGACATACATACATACATATATATATATATATATATATATATATATATATATATATATATATATATATATGTAAATACCTAGAATATAAAATACAATATTATATGTGCATAGAGGAAGTACACAAATTTTATACAAGTTCCAAATAGAATAATCATTTATTAAGTATTTACTATGTATCAAGTACTATTTTAAGCACAAAGAATATAAATCACTAACAGTATATTATTATTTATATTGCCTAAACTTTCAAAATCTCATCACATAACTAAGATTCTACTAATCAGGTCAATTTCTTCCTTTCTCAGTTATACTCCTGCTAATTTCTTATTTTGTATCTGCCTTCATATTGTTGCCCTCTTTAAATGCCTTTCCATTTGGTATCTGCTTCTCAAAATCCTACTAGTTCTTTCAAGACCAATGCAAGATCATATCATCCAAGAAAGCCTTCTTGGACCCATTTTCCTTCTCTTTGTATCTATTCACTCATTACGATTTTACAGATTTGTTACAATGGCAGTATGATAACACTATATCATACCCCTCCATTCTTTCTCTTAGATATAATAGGTTTCCTTTGCCTCTTTGTGAGATGTAGTACCCCCACTTTATTCTTTTCTGGGTACATGTGTTCTTTATATATCTTTACAGCAAAAATGTAGTTCCCAAGATTTCTTTTTACCTTTTTAGGTTTCCCTTGAGTTCTATATTTGTAGATCAAACTTTTTGTTTAGATACAGTTTTTTCATCAAGAATAAATGAAATTCACTTATTTCATTGAATATCCATTTTCTTCCCCAGAAAAAAGATGCTCATTTTTGTTGGGTAAGTTATTTTTGGCTGCATCATATTCCAGGCCTTTCAATCCTTTAATGTCGATGTTGTTATATCCTGGGTAATCCTCCATATTTGAATTGATTTTTTTTTAGCAGCTTGCAGTATTTTTTCCTTCATCTGATGGTTCTGGAATTTGGCCACTATATTTCTTGGTGTTTTGATTTTAGGGTCCCTTTCAGTAGGTGATCCATGAATTTTTTCAATGTCTATTTTACCCTCTGTTTCTAAAACATCTGGGCACTTCTCTTTGATAATTTCCTGGAAAAGTGTACAGGCTTTTTTTTTTTCCATCATATTTTTCAGGGAGTCCAATAATTCTCAGATTGTCTCTCCTGGATCTATTTTTCAGGTCTGTTGTTTTCCCAAGAAGGTATTTGACATTTTTTTTCCATTGTTTCATTTTTTTGGTTTTGCTTGACTGATTCTTGGTGTCTCCTGGAATCATTCAATTCCATTAGTTCTATCCTGATTTTCAATGAAGTATTTTCTTCACTCACTTTTTTAATATCCTTTTCTAATTGTCCAATTGAATTTTTAAATGAGTTGCTTTATTCTATGGAATTTTTTTTTCCATTTCACCAATTTTATTTTTTAGAGGGCTATTTTCTTTTTCCAACTCACTAATTCGGTTTTTCAAGGATTTTATAAATGAGTGGGATGACTTATCCAGACTTTCTTGCCAAACTTCCCTTTCTTTTGCCCATTTTTCTTCTAGCTCTCTTGTGAGAGCCTTTTTAATTTCTTCTATGAAGATCTTGTGTGCCGAAGACCAGATGATTTCCTCCTTTGGGGATTCATCTGGAGATAGTCTGTTTTTAATTTCCTCATGGTTTAAAGTCTGCTCTCTATCAATATAGAAGCTATCGATAGTTAAAGTATACTTTAATTTTTTTGCTCATTTTGTCAAAGAAAACAAATTAACAAGAAAAAGAAATGGTCTGGGTTTTTTTGGGGGGGGCTGGATGGGATTACCACATTTCCTCTACAGACTGTAGATGGCAGCAGTGAGGCACTAGCAGGACAGCAATGGCTGTGCTGCATCTGTGCTCTAAGACTCAGAGCCTGCTGAGACACTGTGGGTGTGGCCAGGTCCCGAGAGACACTAGCTTTTCATGGTTATAATATTCACCCCCCCTCCCTCCAACTCCGTGTTTTTAGTTTCTCTGCTTGTCTACTGCCTTGCTGCCAGAGCAAAGGAGCCAAAGCTGTGTTAAAGCTCTCTCTGCAGAAATGGCTGAGATCACACCCCACCCCCCCTCACGTCTGCTTGGTTGTGAGCTGCCTGCCTTACTGTGCTGTGCTGCAGCTGCTGCCTGCCTTCAGTTTGTGCCTGATCTAAAACTGTCCCCATCCAGCAGCAAAAACAGATCTTTTCTGGCTACTTTCAAGGATATCTTCTCTTGGTAATTATTTGTGTTTTTTTTTTTTTTTCAGTCAAGCACTAATTCTGAGGCTTATCAAGAGATAAATTATTCTGAGAGAAAACACAGAGCTTAAGCAGATGTGTGTGTCTTCTCCACCATCTTGGCCAGAAGTCAAAATAAATTTAAAAACAAAACAAAAAAAAAAATGTTTCTCTCTGTAAATAGACATAATCATTTCTTTCTTTGGGTTTGGTTCTACAGAACAATCTTGGATCATAGTTTTGATGAGAATAGCAAAGTCATTCACAGGGGATCATCTACAATACTGCTATTAGTTTGTACACAGTAAATTTCACTTTGCATGAGCTTATGAAGCACTTTCCAGGTTTTTCTGAGAGCATTCTGCTCATCATTTCTTATGGAACAACAGTATTCTATCATAATCATATACCACAGTTTATTCAGCAATTCTCCAATTGATGAGCATCGTTTCAATTTTCAGTTATTTGCTTCCTGGACCTTTTGTAAGAAAAAATATTTTCATAAAATCACAGAATCTGAGTGCAAAAGGCTTCTAAAGATTAGCTAAATTCTAATATCTAGCCAAGGGAACAACTAATACCTAAAAAAGATTCCTCTCTGTATCATATTCAACAATTTATTGAGTTTTATCTCAAAGTTCTCCTTCAGGGACTTCTGAAGTTCCTACTACCTTAGAGTTTTTGCAATTCTGTGAAAATACTTTTTTTTTTTTCCACACAAATCAATGATGAAAGTAAAACAAGGGTCATAATCCACTTTGTACATATAAGGAAACTGAGGCTCCAGAAGGGAGTAGTAGCAGCACTATACTGTGCTATTATCAATATAAAATCATCTTTACCTAAAGCAAACTAATTTTTTTTTTGCTCTGGAATCCAACTTCATCTTCAAGTCTTTTTAAAGTAGTCCAGAAACTCACAGAGCACAACAACAGCTCACAGTAATGTTCTTGACTGTCTCATTTAGGATAACCATTTTACCTCTTCAATGGACAGCTCCCTTGGGCTTTCCCATAGATAAATGCCAAAGGGAGAAAATGATTCTTCTATCACTATTATGCTGCCCTACCCACCTCCAGGCTAAGAATCCTCAGAGCAGGAACATAATATAAACTTGTCATTTTTGGTTAATTCTAGCTTTTTAGGTGAGGTCAAACTTTCTTTAATTTATAAAGATTAGCTACCCATATATCTGTAGGTTCTCTTTAAAATAAAAATAAAAACTTTGACAAAAACAAAAATGATAATATCTCCTTAGAGCTTTCTGTCAATCCTTTAATGCATAAATAAGGACAAATTTCAGGGACTTTCTAGAGATCTGACAGAATTTTATGGTGAATAACTTTGGCCACGTACTGTTGAAATGAATATTTTCCCCATTGGTACATTATGTAATAAGCTGAAAAGTCAGTATGAACATCTGCACTACAGCAACACCATCTGTAGAATTCTGAGGTCAACTCATGTTAGATTCATGTTCTCCAAAGCTTGTATTTCCTTTATAATAAATGACAAACAAATGTCAACTTGTAGGTCTCTGTGCTATATCTAATGACTATGCATCTATTATTGTGTCCCTATTGTAAAATGAATTTGCTTATGATGATGCCATTACTTTAAGTGGATAATAAATCCATAATCCTTAGTGTTATAAGATTATCTTCTTCTCTCTGTCTCTTTCTCAGTGTTGTCTATGTAATAATTCATCACTTTCTTACCTAATTTGACAGAATCTCATTTTTATTGACATTTAAAGTGCAATGCAAGACAAAGTTCCTAAACAAAAGCTGTTTAAATAGAAGAGGGGAAAATTGAATTTACCTAAGATAACCAATTATTTTGGGGTTTTTTAAATTGATTTATTTACAACAAAACAATTCAATCTAACTTCATTAAACTGAATTTGAAATCTTTAGAGAATAACTAAAAATGAAGTTAGCCTTTAAGCTGTAAGCTAAGGATAAAAGGGTATCCTAAAGAGATTTCATGCATAACTAAGTGGCCTAGTATATAGAATGCTGGATATGGAATTAGGAAGACTCATTTTCTTATAAATCCAGCTTTAGGTAATTATTAGCTGTGTAACTTTGGGAAAGTCACTTAATCCTGTCTGACTCAATTCCTCATCTATACAATGAGTTGGAGAAGGAAATGGCAAACTGCTCCAGTATCTTTGTCAAGAAAACCTTAAATGGGGTGATGAAGAGTAGTACATGACTGAACAACAACAAAGGCCATTCATACTTTGAATCTCATAAGGTGAAACTTCCTCTTATCTAAGACAACATAATTACTAATAGTTCTTATCTATTCATTAAATAGAAGTTGCATAAGACTTTTACTAGGGTCACCTTAGCAGCATAGATTCTTTGGAAGTTCTTTGTAACAAAAAATGACAAAATAGTATTTTAAAAATTCACTACTCTTTAGAAAGCTAGGATTGAATGACACTTTGTTAAGCAGATATTTTATAAATGGAATTTGATTTTAAGTAGCTTTCAAGTTATTTGATTTAGCCTATATTGTGACCAAAATCATGTAATAAGGCATTATGGTAACATTATACATGCATATGCACACACATCTATGAATGTACATATACATATATATATATATATATATATATATATATATATATATACATATATTTGTTTTTCATCAACACCTTTCTTTTACATTACTTTTGCCTTCTCTGTCCCTTTTCTCTCCCTACTTAGTCAACCTTGTTAAAAAAATAATATAGAGGGGGAAAAAGTAGCTCAGAAAAACTACCCATCATGACAGTAAAACTTGATCTATATGCATTGATGCACATAAATATATCTTCACTTCTGCAAAGAGGGAGTGGAAATATATTGCCATATCTTTTCTTTTTTCACACCAACCACTATAATTATGATTGAATTATCACTGATTATATATATATATATATATATATATATATATATATGATTGAAGTATATCATAATATATCACTATAGTCATTGTGTATTGTATTTTCCTAGCACTGCTTACTTCACTATCCATCATTTCAAAAGTCTTCCTATGTTTCTATAAATCATGTCTTCCTTTTTAAGATATTTTGTCATTTTGTATAATGACATTCTATTAAATTCCATTCATATATTACAATTTGTTAAATTATTTCCAAATAACTGTTTCCATTTGTTTGCTACTACAAAAAGTATTTCTTGCATGCAAACTATTCTTTCTTTCTCTTATTCACATTTGCTATGTACCTGGCACATAACAGGCATTTAATAAATGTTTATTGATAGATTGATTAATTCCTTTGCAATATGTGCCTAGCAGTGCTATTTCTGGGTCAAATGGCATGGATTTGCTGTATTTTATCATGCAAACCTTTTAGTCATTCACACTGGTCAATTCTCCAATAAATCTCAATTATTTTATATCAAACATAATGGGGGGAAAGCTTATGTTAAGCACTAACTATAAGCAAGACACTATAATTGATGCTAAAGACATATAGAAAAAAATGTTCCTCATCATTTTCCTCAAAGAGCTTATACTGTAATAGGGTAATTACACAAAGATATAAATAAAATATGTGATAATTTAAATAATAATTTAAAGGAAAATGGCACTAACAACTAAGGATTGGATGTGTAGAAATAGAATATAAAATCTTTAAAGGATTTTTTTTCTTAGCACACACCCAATATTGCACTTACTGAGTGTTTAGGGTTTGTTGATTTGGAAAGTTTCATGGAAGTGGTAATATTTGAGCTGAATCTTTAAAGTTGCTGCAGACTCAGAGAAATGGGAATGAAGAATCAATGCATCTAAGTCATGAGAATACATGGAATAGAGATAACAAAATCAAGTGTAGCAACCATCTAAAAGGAGAATTTGAATGGAATGTACAGTTGATGAAGAAGAAGATGATGAAATTACACTAGAAATATAGGTTGGAACCACATTGTAGGAAGCCTCGAATACCAGGTTGAGAATTTATATTTTATCTTAGAGTCCCATGTTTACAAAAAGAAAATTACATGGCCAGATCTGTTTCTTGTGGACATTATTCTTTCATCTGTGTGGAGGATGAATTGGAGGAGAAGTAAACTCCAACCCAACACACAAGCACAACAAGCAAATAGGAGGTTATTGTGGAAGTTCAAATATGATGGGGATCTGAACTCGGAAGAGTTGGTTCTATGAGTGAAAAAGGTACAGGTAAAAGGAATATTTAAAAGGTAAAATTTATAAAACTTATAGATTATTAAAGAACCACATAAGATAAAGAGGATAATTAGGAGAGGTTGATGTTATGGGATTTAGGAAGAAGAGAATATCCAAGAAGAGAGAGTGTATCTTTGATGATTTCAGAAGAAATGGTGAAGTCTAAGGGGACAAAGTCTGAGAAAAAGACTCTTATTTGGTAATTGTATGCTTTAAAAAGGAATGGTTTACTACACACCTGTCAGATTGGCTAAGATGACAGGAAAAGATAATGGCAAATGTTGGAGAGGATGTGGGAAAACTGAGACACTGATGCATTGTTGGTGGAGTTGTGAATGAATCCAACTACTCTGGAGAGCAATCTAGAATTATGCCCAAAAAGTTATCAAAATGTGCATACCCTTTGATCCAGCAGTGTTACTACTGGGCTTATATCCTAAAGAGATATTAAAGAAGGGAAAGGGTTCTGTATATGCAAAAATATTTGTGGCAACCCTTTTTGTAGTGCCTAGAAACTGGAAATTGAATGGATGCCCATCAATTGGAATGGCTGAGTAAATTATGGTAAATTAATGTTATGGAATATTATTGTTCTGTAAAAAAATGACCAGCAGGATGAATACAGAGAGGCTTGGAGAGACTTACATGAACTGATGCTAAGTGAAATGAGCAGAACTAGATCATTATACACTCCAATAACAATACTATATGCTGATCAGTTATGATGAAAGTGGCTATCTTTGGCAATGAGAGGATCCAATTCAATTCCAATTGATCAGTGATGAACAGTACCAGCTACACCCAGTGAAAGAACACTGGGAAATGAGTTGGACCACAATATAGCATTTATACTCTTTCTGTTGTTGTTTGCTTGCATTTTTTCTTCTCGGGTTATTTTTACCTTTCTAAATCCGATTTTTCTTGTGCAACAAGAGAACTGTATAAATATGTACACATATATTGTATTTAAGTTATACTTAACATGTTTAACATGTATGACACTGCCTGCCATCTAGGGGAGGGGATGAAGGAAAGAAAGGGAAAAGTTGAATCAGAAGTGTTTGCAAAGGTCAGTATTTTAAAATTACCTATGCATATGTTTGCCAATAAAAAACTATAAAAAAGAAATAGTTTATATTTTTCAGGTTTGAGACAGCATAGGTTGATTAATAGAAAAGGTGATGCATAGGAGCTAGGTAATGTTGTTATTATTCTATACCTTATCTCCTATGTACCCATTTTTATGTGTGTATATTATATATATATATATATATACATATATATATATATATTATATACATATATCTGCCCATATATATTATATATGCTAAACACATACATACACAGGCATAATATATATATATTAAAAAGATTTATAGATTTAGCTTTAGAGGTCACAAAATAATAATTGGAAAGGTCTTTCAAAGTCAGCTACTACAATCTCTACCTTTAGAGTTGAGGAAACTGACACCTAGAAAGATGAAACCCAGATCTTCAGTACTATACTTATTGGGCATCTGATAATCTCTGTTCTTTTATACCTGATCCCTGTCTTAAGACCATCATGTTTGATTTATTTGAATATAATAGAGTCCTTGATATTCTAAATCTGTTATTTCAGCTACCATATTATCCAAAATTAAAAAAATGAAAATTTCTTATGATGATACTATTGTTTAAATATATAATATTTCATTTTTGGATATAGATCTAGTTGTGATATTGCTGAATCAAAAGATGTAGGTTTAATAACTCTTTGGGTATAATTCCAGATTTCTTTCTAAAATAGTTATGAGTTCACAGTTCCTCCAATAGTGAGTAGTGTCCAAGTTTTCTACATCTCCTTGTCCTGATTTCCCCTAAATCATTTTAAAAACCTAATAAGTATAAAATGATATCTAATAAGTATAAAATGATAAAACAAAAAAGTTCGTTTTAATTTGCATTTGTCTAATCAATGATTTAGAGCATTGTTTCACATAACTATAAATAATTTTGATTTCTTCATCAGAAAACTTCCTGTTTTTATCCTTTAATGATTCACCAATTGGGGAATAAGTCATTTTCATATGGATTTAATGGAGCTTTTTACATATTTTATATATGAGAAACTTATCTAGTAAAGTATAATTTCCTCCCATTTGATGCCTTTCTTTTGATCTTGGCTACATATATTTTAGTTGTACAAAATTTCATGCAATCAAAATCATCTATATTTTACATCTCATTTCACCATTTATCTCTTGGTTTTTTTCATAAGTTATTCATGTATATATTTGTTAAGTGATATTTTTCACATCCTTCAGATTTTCTTATAATCTCTCTTTTTATATTTAAGTCATATGTCCACTTTGACTTTATCTTGGTAAATGGAAGATATTGGTCTGTGTCCAAATTCTACCATATGGATTTCAATTTAAACAACTTAAAAAAAAAATAATGAATTTTTATCTGCAAAGCTTTTTTTTCATTTGTCAAGTAAAAGGTAATTATATTTGTCTATATAAATTGTATGTCTGCTCTATTTCTTTCTGTGTCTGTTATCTATTTTTTTATTTCTTATCCAGTAGTAGATTATTTTGCTAATTAATGCTTTATAATGTAGTTTAAGATCTGGTATTTCTAAATCTGTTTCTTTTACATTTTTTTCCCAATATTCCTCTTGACATTCTTTCCTTTTTGTTTCTCCAAATGAATTTTGTTAGTATTTTTAATTCAGCACACTATTTAATCAGGATGACATTGAATATGTAAATTGCATAATTGTTATTTTTATTATATTGCCTACCTGCCCATGAATAATTAAACTTTGTGCAAAATCTGATTTTATTTAAAAAAAAAAAAAAAACTTGTTTTTTAATGTAATTTTGTTTTTAAATAAAATTCCTGGGTTTTGGCAAGACATATTTATATCTAATTATGATCATATCTGGGGAGGAGAGAGGGAAAAAGAAATTTACATAATAACTTTATTGTATATTTAACAAGGAAGAGTAAGTTGCACATAAGAGATTTACAGTTTCATGCGCAATCTTTTTTTATTATATTGTGCTATGGAAATGCTTATTGTATTCCCACAAATTAAATATTAACTAGATTATATATCAATACAACTCTTCATGAATTAAACTGTTTGAATCCCACTATAATGATGTACAAACTGTAACATACTATATTACTACGTGATATATTTTTGCAGTGTAGAATAGATGAAAGGGAAACCAGTTAATTTAGTATCAAAATGAAGGAGTTTGAAACCCACTTTGCTACTAACTGGCTATTTTCTCTTACTTAGGTTTTCTGTGCTTCATTTTCTTCATCCACAAAATAGACAACACTAGAGTAGAACATTTCATGTCCCTTCCACCTCTAATCAGAGGATTCTTTAATGTTGGGGAATATTTTAATTATTTAAATTTACTTTAAAAGCTATTAAATCATTTCGATTCATTTAAAAGTTTATTTGTATGCTTTAAAAATTATATCTAAAATATATAATATAACATGTAATTCTTACTGTAGATAATGTAGCAAAGTTGTCTTATGTGCTAAGAAGCTGGGTCACATCATTAACTACATGACAGTTTTCATCTTATTGTTATAAAATATTTTTTCTTCATAGAAAAATTAGTGGAGGATGAAAAAATGATATCACATATTCAGGTTTTCCTTTTTTAACAAGAGCCTTCTCACAGGGATTTCATCATTGGGAACTATGCCACTGATTTTGCATTGTTTTGTTGATTTCCAGCTCTGAGAGACAATGCATCTTTGATATTTAGGTTACATTAAAATAACAACCACAACCTCATAACAAGTTTGTCTTTCTTTAACATTTTTATATTTTTCACAATCATTCTTACATACTTGAAAGGTGGAATACTCTTTCCTCTCCCTTACTTCAAGGTCAGATGATCTATAGATAACTGGTGATAGAGAAAAAACAGAAGGGACAATGTCAACAGTCTTGTTTCAGAGGAGAGAGTCCCAATCCAATTGATTATGTCACACAGACCAGATGTGTTCCTACTCCATAAATTAGCAGACAAGAGCCTCTAGGCTTTAATAGCTGTGAAATCTGTACAAGCATAATGGTTCCAAGTTGTGGACAGTGTGATTAATCCAGACTGCCTTGGCATGCTAACAAAGTCAAGTTGTTTGTACTGTGAGAAACATTCAACTTATTTCATGGATAAGATTGATCAGATCTGGGCTCTCACTGCTTCGCTGGGAATAGAATTAGAGAGAGAGACACGAAGCTTAGAGAAATATAAGAGAAAACTAATGTCTTCGCGGGTGGCTTCTCAAACTCAGTTTCACTCACAGGTTTTGGGAGGTCTAGAAAATTTGATGCCAACAATTATGACATGAACTCTTTGGTTAGATATAATGAGAGAAATATTGATTAAGCATGAGATATCTGATGAGTTAAAACATATCACTTAGTGGGTGTATGTTGTTGATTTTTTTACACAAAACATTTTGATCTATAAATTAAACCTATCATCTTTCTCTTTCTTGAAACTACTTTTCTAGAGAATTATAACTAAAATGACTATAAACTACAACAAAAATTTCAGACATATTCAGTTAAATTAATCTTAATTTGATATTAATCTTTTTCCATGTAGCAATATTTAATTAAATGACTATTTAATGCTGGCACTGAAGCAGGTTTTGAGCAAATAAAAAAGATAAATCAAAATAGTTTCTACTCTCAAGGAATTTAATATTTTTCAAGAGTGGGACAGGATTTGAAAGAGGAAAACAACATATATATATATATATATATATATATATATATATATATATATATATGTACATATATATATATATATATACATATATATTCATTTAATTCATAAAAATTATTAAGCATCTACTATGAGCTAAACAACATGCTACACTCTAGAGATGCAAATAAGAGAAAGAAAAGAAATTCCCTGCCTTCACAAGCTTACAATCTAATGGAGTAGATAACACACAAAAGAAAATTAGGAGGCAAGGAATACAATAAAGAGTAACCAAGAGAAGCACATTTTGTTCCATGGAGTTGAAACCAGGTACAGTTGCAGAAAGAGATTAAAGTGAGTTAGAAGTCCAATTTATACCCATTATAAAGGAAAGCTTTGGGAGTAGTTAAGTGCTTCACCCTCCAACTGTCTAATGAGAGTAAAAAGGAGGCTGAGAGATGTGGTATTAATCAAGGCTTGAGTTAGCCTTAAATTAGATATGTGTGTATATGTATGTATGCATATATGTGTACATATATAAATATATATATATACATATACATGTATATATCTGTGTATGTGAGGTTAACATTCATCCTTTTCTCCACTTTGATATATCCACGCATATATGACTGTATATCATATATATCTAGATATAGATATGCATATAAATATATATACATAATGATATACACATTTATCTAAATCAAGGCTAATTGTAATATGCACATATAAGTATCAATATAAATTTATTTTTCTATATTATAGGTATATATTTTTATGTATATATACAGACACTCTTACATATACTTTATGAGAGAAATGGGATGGTCTTTCACTAAACTGTATTTTCTTCCTGAGAAAACTGTTAATAAATTTCATTGATTATGATTATTTATGTAGAATTTGTTTTAGACTTTTTTCTAATTCAATCTATTTTTTCATGCTTGCTCTTGCCATATAAGCCTGCAGGCAGTTTCTGAAACTTACAGTTACTTTTCCCACCTCCATGACTTTGCCGAGGCCATTCTTCCTGCCTAGAATTGACTTCTTTGTGATTCTACTTCTTAAATCATACCTTATTTCAAGGATTGATTTGTCTGCTATCTCTTGTGGGAAGCCTTTCTTGAGCTCTCTAATTATTAGGGCTATCTCTCTCTCTCCAAATTATCTTGAATTTGCATAATCTATATTCAGAGTAATATGAACCCAGAAGAATACAAGTTCCTAGAGGGAAATAACTCCTAAATTTTTGTTTTCCTAGATTCAGAAACTAGCAGAGTACCCTATACATAGTGGACATTCATCAAGCCTTTGATGGACATGTAGTCCATTTACTGAAATATATAAATATATGTACATATACATGCATTATACATGTATGTGGTTGTGTTTATGAGTACATATATATGTATTATATTACATATGTGTATATATACAAACACACATCATAGTTTAGGGCTCTATTAATATTGTCATCCATCTATCCTTTATTTTAAAAGTAAAAAAATATAATCAATCCCTGTTAACTATTAAGATGGAGAAATAAATTCTTAAAAATAATGTATCTAGGATTGCTTTCTAGATCCAGAAAAACATGAATTGTTTTTGGATTTGAGTGGAGTTAGCCCCTCTCCATGTATATGGAAGATATATGAACACTATTGCCCTAATTGCACTTCTGGAATTATCTTTTCATTTTTTAAAATCCTGAACATTTCTAACTTTTTTACCCCTTTTCCAACTTGGATATTTTTAAAGGCTATTTTAAAACATCAGGTGTCGGGGCAGCTAGGTGGTGCAGTGGATAGAGCACCAGTCTTGAATTCAAGAGGACCTGAGTTCAAATCTGATCTCAGACACTTAACATTTCATAGCTGTGTGACCCTGGGCAAGTCACTTAACCCTAGCCTCAGGGAAAAAAAAAACACACATCAGGTGTCTTCCAGAATATTAGAATTTATTCTAAATAGGAATACTGCATTATTATGGATTTTAATATTGTGTGCTCCAAAACTACATTCATTCTTTATTATTCAGTGTTTAGAAATTTTCAAAAAACTGATTTTATATATATATATATATATATATATATATATATATATATATATATATATATATATATATATATATATATATATATGTGTGTGTGTGTGTGTGTGTGTGTGTGTGTGTGTGTGTGTGTGCGCGTGTGTGTGTGTGTGTGTGTGATACTTATATATGTTTTCTTATTGTCACCAATTCATCACTTTCATATGTAGAAAGTCAACTTGATGAGCTTATGGGATGATTAGCCTTTCTTTGGCTAATGACCTGAGAAAGAAAGCCTTTGTTGGAACTTTTATCTACATCATGCTACCCAAATCTCAATGACTGGAACTACACTAAAATTGGATGGATGGCACAAACTCTTGGGAATACAATCTTTAATGAGAAGTGCTACCACATGAAATGAACCTATGTAGACTATTCCTTGAAAATTCAAACTTTTTCCCTCTTTCATCTTTCTTTTAAAGAGAATCCAATAGCATAGCAAAGGATGGGAGAATAATGCCATCTTCTTCACCAAAATGGTTAATTTCTAGCATGTACATATGGCCAGTCTCATATACTTTCTATGTAACCCTAGTGTGAACTTCAAGTACAATAATTTAAGAATTCCTTTCCTTGAGGACTGATTTCCTATAGAATTCCTCAGGCTTACTTCTCTAGCAATCTCAAGTTTGATTGTCTTAAAATCGGACCCTCTGGACAGAGAAAATCAATTTCTTTGGTAATATTATCTTTAAGTCTTGCCTCATGAATAGCCACATATTTGGGAATCTAGATTTACATTCGTAGAAGGGAAATTCTCTGAGCACTGTACCCCTTGAGAAGAAAAGGGAATCATTCACATATTATCCTTATGGCACAGGGAAAGTGGGAAGCATGGTTTCTCTTCAGAAACTTTAATACCATGGTAAAATCTAAGCACATAATGAAATAACAAGTTCAAAAGAGGGTACAATGAAGATCTTGAGAGAAGGTATGACCAACTGGAGGTGGAAGGAATTATATAAATTGTTTATGGACTACTCTAAATTCTATTATATTTGGAGAATTTCTTTTAAATACTCTATCCTTAACATTTTTGATGGGGGGAAAATCAATACTATTCTGGAAAAGCATTTGTTATCTCAAGTGATTATAAGGAAAAAGAAGACTCAACCATATTTGAACAAAATTAGATAGAAACTATATTCTGAGATTTCTCAGAGTAAGTAAGCTCTGTTTAGCAACAATAAAATTGTACCTATCAACAGATATCAAAGATACCTTTCAGGCCAGAATAAGGACTTTATTATAGGATGAATCATAGCTAGGAGATTCATCTTAGGATAATTAAAGAGGTGCTAAGTATATGCTTACATGGAGATCCAGAAAATATTGCAGGGCATCATGGAAAGAATACTGAACTTTGTGTCAAAAGAAAAGAGTAAGGCCCTATTTCCAAATTTACCATTTAAGTACTTCTTTGACCTGGCGCAAAACACACAAAAAAAATAGAGAATAAAGATTAAGAATCAGAGACCCTGGATTCAAATCCTAGTTCTGTTGCTTTTTTGCCTCTATGCTATTAATTTAATAATGTTTTCTTCCATGAACTTTAAAATGAGGGGGTTGGATTTGACCTTTCTAGGCCTGACATTCATTCTACAAATCCTTGACCTGAAATGAAGGCCAGACAGAGAGAGACCAGCTATGTAGGAAATAAGGTAGCAAGGAAGTAGTCAGAGCCAATTGGTAGAAGCCATGGAATTCAATGCAATTCAATTTAATAAGTATTTATTAAGTACCTCCTAGTTCTAGGCACTGTGGGAGGGACTGGGGACTCAAAGAAAAGGACAAAAAAAAAATCCTCTGACCTTAGACTTTATAATATAAGGGAATCCATAAATGACAAGCAAAAATACCCCCTATACCAATATACACACCCTATACAGAATCTCTTTGCTTTCTTAATCCCCTGCAGCTGGACAGAGTAGTAAGAAAAGGATAAAAATTTCAATAGTTTTGAAGATATGATAAACCCAATTTCTTAACCTTTTATTGTCATTATTGTGTGACCAATTCCACAAAAATAAGCTATTGAAGATTCTGCAGTCTATTCCAATTGGAATCAGTGCATTTGGAGTCCTTCAATTTCCTCTTTCAGTCACGACTACTTGCTTTCTTCCCCTTCCTCAGCTACTGAATTGTGGGGCTATTAGAGAAATTCAAGTCCAAGAGTTATTTAGGGGCAACAATTACCAAAATGTTGGAGATGCCTGTTTGTGGGGTTTACTCAATATTTTCTGTTGAGAATAACCTTCTCAATTAAGATTATATTAATAAGAAGAACAATAATAATATCTGTCAGTATATTAAGAAACTACAGGGAGAAAGCAACCACTACTGCTCTGTGATCATAAAGGTTACTTAGACATGTGGTGTAAATGTCAAATAATTTTTTTAGCCAGTAATCATAAAAGCATCTTTTAAAAATCTTTCATGAAATTAAAAAAAAAATTATTCCCTCAAAATCTTCCAAATGTAGTAGAATTGGCTAATAATGATAGTACAGGAAGACTTTGCATTTTAATGAATAAGAAGATCACCTACTAACTTAGTTAAACTGAATCAGCAGAGAGAAGTCTTTGCTTTAAATGACAGCTCTCAACCATGTGCTGTGGTTCTTTTCATTGGTTATTCATCTGTTTTCAATTGCTATATACAAGTAGCAATTTGGGGATTATAATATTCCTTTCAGTGGCCTTCTTTTTGTTATATGTATTTAAATCCCTACAGGAAAACAAATAAAATTCAGGTGGTGGACAGAATCTGGATCTTTTAAGGGTCTACTAGTATTCTCAGCACATAAGCCATTCAAAATGGAAACAGCTATTATTTCCCAGGAACTTCAGAACTGACTACACAGTGCAAATAAGAAACATTGTAGAGAAATGGAAGATGACCTTGAATGTCAGCATAATATGTTAATGGGTCAGTTGCTGTCACTTCTAACACTAATTTTGTGACTGCATGCAAATTTAAATTCTCAATGCCCCAGAAAACTCTTTAATAATCTAAATTATAGACAAATAGTTAATTTGGTGGAAAGAAATTCCACCCTAGTAATCCCCAAAGCTCATAAAATTATAAATCTGGACCGTGCCTCCCCTCCCAAAAAAGTATTAACTATTTTACTTGACCTTGGATGTAAAAAACAAATTATACTATTTCTATAATTCCTAAAATGATAACTTGAACACATTATAATATTACTAAATAGAATTAATATATATATACATGTACACATAAATTATAAAATATCCTAAATATCATGATGGGATCCATACATGTATAGAAGAAAATGCTAAAATTAATTTTACTTTCAATGACATCATTAGAATAAGTGAGAAAATATAACGTTTTCTCAAAAGAGACATTTTAGTCTAGATGATAATTTATTTGTGTCTAATTCTTCATGACTCACTTGGGATTGTTTTTGGTAAAGTGGTTTGCCATTTCCTTCTCCATTTGACAAATGAGGAAACTGAGGCGAATAGGCTTAAGTGACTTGCCCAGGATCACATAGCTAGTAAGTGTTTGAGGACTTGTTTGAACTCAGGTCTTTGACTGTACCACCTAGGTACCTCTCTGTACACAGTGAAAATGAGAGACATCATAGTGCTGTAGAAGTGTGACTGTGGATACAGGAATAAATGTGCTAATTAATCTAGGGATCCCAACTAAATTAAATGTTGGTTTAGTTGTGGCATGTGTTGAAAAAAAAATTAAAGGATATGCTGAACATTGCTTCAATGGAGGCCATAATTGCAATTTATGCTTTCAATTTATCCTTTATAGTTATAATGCAAATAAATGGGATTTTGTTCATGAAGGTGATGGCAAAATTGGTATTGAGCACTGAGGTAGGGGGTTGGGTGGGGTGAATAGGGATTTTACTAAACTCTTGAGACTTAAGACTCAGTTTCCTGAATCTTAACTATTTGGAGACTGAGATTAAACTGATAATACTACAGGAAGAATGTGAAAATAATAGGAGAAAAACACTGGATGAATGAATTATGCTCTGCACATACAAAGCTGCTGTCCACTTCACTGTCCTAAATTTTATTTTTATATGGCACATATTTAGAAAATTTAGGAGTGTCCTGGAAAGTTGTAACAGCTGGTCTGTGTGTATTCAGCAGTAGGGTTGGAGGCGGTTGAATGTCTAAGGAATTCCAAGGCCTTAGAGAATAGGCCTCAAGGCTGCCTGTGAGAGCACAGTGTGAGAAACAGCCAACTGCTAGGGTCCTGACATATGTTATGAAAGGGTTGGTGTTAAGTGCTTTTTTCAGGATATTAAACCAGCATCCTAACTGGTAAAAAAAATGAATTGTCACTGACATCATGTCGGCCTACTTGGAGCCCCTCTCCGCTACTTTCTGTGATCTGGGAACCATTACACACAAGAGATCAATATTCTCCAGTGCTGGAATTTAAATAATAATTTCTAATAAAATCTATTTTAGCCTGCTTTGACTAGAAGAAAAAGAAAGCCACAAAACATTATGCATTTAAAGTCTCCCTCCTTCTTCTCTTTTCTTTTTCTTTCTTTTCTTTCTTTTTTTAAAGACTTTCATTTAAAGTCTCCCTCCTTCCTTCTCTTTTCTTTTTCTTTCTTTCTTTTCTTTCTTTTTTTAAAGACTTGAATAATGGAAGAGAGATTTAGTGATAAGGCACAAAAAAGGCATTTTGGTCCTGGCCAATCTGTTTAGCTAATAGCTGTAAACTGATATCCCTAATGAAATAAAAATGTCTCTCCCTGCAAGTGCATAACTGCACAATTGTTAACAACATTGAACTCTGTCTGTAATGCTGGTGATGAGCACTAAGTAATTGACATATTGACAATTTCCCATGACTTACTTCTTCCCTAGTTTCTTTCCCAATTTAAAACAAATAAAAGGGTTGAATCCAAAAATCAAATTGACTTGGCATTGTGACTTTTGGAAATTTTCTTTACTACATGAAACCCTTATCATTATCTGCCAGAAGACTACTTCCCAAATGTACCTTGAATTTTTTTTGTATATATTCTCAATATATTTCTTTATGTACATATTATTTCCCCTATAGAATATAAGCTCATTGAGGGTAATGGCTGTTTCAGTTTCATCTTTATATCCTAAACCCTTGGTGCAGTACCTCCCACAGGCTTGTCGATTAATTGATTAATTTAGATAAGAGAGAAAATTGCATTTGTCATTTGGGTCCTTTTCTTGTATGAAGGAAGGAAGGAAGGAAAGAAGGAAGGAAGGAAGGTAGCAAGGAAAACAAGTAAAGAAAGAAAAGAAGGAAGGAAAATAGAAAGAAAAAACGCATCTGTAAAGCCCTTTATGGCTACTGGGAAAACCCATTTTCTTTTCCCACTCCCCTTCCCCCCACCTTGCCTGAAACAGGGAAAGGAATAGTTCTCCAGAGTGAGATAGAGACATAGAGGAGTGGGCATCTCAGAAGTTGTCATCATTCCTCATTTCACTCTTGGCCTCACTGTGCTGCCCAGGTCCTTTGTATCCTGTGGTGCAGACGGCAGACAGAGGAAAAGCTTTGTCCAAGTGGGCTGAGGCTGGATGGCCGTGGTTAAAATGGTTTCCCCTGGATCTCCCTCACAGCTTGCAGTTGTCTGATTTCAATCAGTGGCAGTTCCCTCCACATGTCTAGCCATCAATCTTCTGCTCCTGGATGAGTGTCTCACAGTATGGTGCATGTCCCAGTTAAAAAATAGACTTTGCTGTAGCCTCTCCACCTCAGTCTCTGATAAGAATTCCTTTGATTTTTTTTATATCAAAAAAAGAAAGAAAACACATTAGGAAATTGGTTTCATTTCTGATTATACAGACTGGAATCCCCAAAGATTAAGAAACAGGAGGAACTGGATACTAAGGGGGAGAACAGAAATATAGAGGGCTTTGTCCCAGACAAGGGGACATGACACCAAAAGCCAAATGCTTGAATTGCTCCAAAAACATTCAATAAAAGTCTAGGGCACATTCTGAGTGTGGGTGTTCAGCATCTGTCACCTCCCAGCACCATGACAACCCTTCCTCAACTAAGAATAAGCATGAAGAATGGAATCAGTCCAGTTTTCATGTCACTGAAATATGGAATTCAATAGAATCCTGATCATCTTTCTGTATTATCTGAAAATCCCATCCACTTTTAGAGGCACTGTGTACAACTAGCTGAACTCTCATACTCACCCAATCCAGTGACTTTTGCTCAGTTTTTATCCTTCTTGACATTGCTGCTGTACTTTTAGTTTTCTTCTGGATACTCTCTGTCCCCTCAAATGTTTTCTCTTTGTTGTCCTCTTACATCTCTGACCACATCTTGTCAATCTCCTTGACCCTTTCAATCTTTCATGTTTTAAGAGAAAGCCCCCCCTTAGGTTTCTTCTGCCCTATTTCCATTGACAATCCAATAGTTTCAATTTTCCCCTTTATGTAAATGATTACCAAATTTATATCTCCAAGTCCAACCACTATCTAGAATTCTACATTACAGACTAATTGCTGCACACAGCATAAATATCTTGTCTCTATCTGCCTTAAATTCAGCATGGCCAAAACAGTACTTACTCATTTTCTCATCTCAGTTTTGCTTCAGTTAAAGATCCCATCTTCCTCCCAGTCATCTGCCTAAAAAAATCAGTCATCTTCAATACTTCTCTCACTTTCATTCACTTCCTACTCTGCCATGTTTAATTATTGCCTAGTCTAGTGATTTCAACATCCACAAAATCTCTCACATCTTCCCTCCTCTTCAGTGCCCCAGCATAATTCAGATCCATATTATCTCTTTCTTGGACAAAAATTGTTGTAATCTACTAATTGTTTTCCTTACACATACTACTACTACTATTATTATTGCTGCAACTAATAGTAGCAGTAGTAGTAGTTGTTAAAGTATTTGCAACACTTTAATATTTACAAAAAAAAATTTATTATTTAAAAAGTATTTTACAAAAACTATCTCATTTGATCCTTGCAACAACCCTGGGAGTTAGGTGCTCTTATTATCCCCATTTTACAATGAGGAAACTGAATCAAAGCTTAACTGACTTGCCCAGAGTCACACAGCTAGTAATTTTCTGGGGCTGGATTTGAACTTAGGTTTTTCTAACTCCAAAATCTTGGTTCTATCAACTATGTGACCTAGTTGCTTTATGGATACATCTATGTTCATATGCATATATGTATGCATATGTATTCACACACATATATATGTATGAATGCATATATGTGTGTATATATATAACATATGCATAAATCTGACTATGCCAACCCATTACTAAAAATTATTCACTACTTCTTTAAAAAAGTCGAATTAAATAAATTGCTGTTTTGCTTTCAGCATTACTCAAACTACTCTTAGTTCCTTTAAACAGAACACAGAAGTATTCCTATGAAAAAAAGAAAAGAAGAAAGGAAGGAAGGAAGGAAGGAAGGAAGGAAGGAAGGAAGGAAGGAAGGAAGGAAGGAAGGAAGGAAGGAAGGAAGGAAGGAAGGAAGGAAGGAAGGAAGGAAGGAAGGAAGGAAGGAAGGAACTACTCAGGAAGGAAGAAAAAGAGAAAGACAATATAGTTCATTTTCCTCACCTATAAAATGAAGTTCTGAGGACCACTAAGAATTCTTCTTGCTTTTAATTTATTGAGATGGTAAATCTTTCTTATGTAGGCTGTTAATCATAATTTCCAATATATTTCTTTATACCCATTCAGACTTCAGGAGAGTGTTCCCTTCTTCCCCCTTCTCTTTCCCCCTTACTGCTCTACACACAGATACTTTTAGAAGAAGTTTTTATTAGATTGTAAGCATCATGAACATTGTAATCATATTTTTTTGTAAATTCTGTATCCTCACTGGAGGCAGCTAGGTGGCACAATGGATGGAGCATTACGTCATCTAGCCTCACACAGATACTAGATGTAACTATAAATTACTGGGTTAGTTAATGAATAGCCTGGTTAAGTTACTTAAATTACTATCTGACTTAGTTTTCTCAATTGTAAAATGGCGATAATAAATGCACCTATCTTACAGAGTTGTGAGAATCATATGAGTAACATTTATAAAGAAATAAGCACAGTGTCTATCTAGCACATAGTGATTAACAAATGCTTATTACCTTATTAAAATGTTTATTTCCTAATTAACTTATTTTAATTTTTTTTTTTTTTGCCCAGAACTGGGCATAGAGTTCTGTATGAGATAGTACTTAATAAATCCTATTAATGAATGAATGCATGTGGAATCTGCCTGCCAGATTAAAAAAAAAAAAAAAAATCAGTTTGACCCCCAGTAGGAGAATATAAAAACCTCTTTTTCTTATAATGTGAGTGACTGAGAAAGATGCTGCTCCACCTCACACACCCACACACACCCCTGCCTTAGAGTTCTTTATTACCCATATTCCTCCCAGTGTGCTTCTTCCAGAGTAACTCATGTGGGTCTCATTACTGGATCCCATCTATTAGTCAACCTGATAGACATACTTGAAGACGAGCAGATGCTGGATATTTTTGGCATAGTATATTAAGGTTTGCAAAGCAATTTACCTATGTTATCTCATTTAAGGATATGCTTACTTGCAGATCTATGGGAGAAGTGTTATTCCCCAGCCCTCTACTTTTATCTGATATGTATCCCACAGCCTACACTTTCTTAAGGTCATTCCAAAAATTCTTGGGGCAACTAAATATCACCATATTTTTGCCTTTCACCTTATTTTCTTATTTCTCTACCTCCTCCCTGCTCAATTCAGATAACTTGGCAGGGTCATTTTATTAAAGACAGCTGAGAAGATGAAAATAAATAATAAATAGCCTGGAAAATTGTATGGAAGGAAAAAAGGTGAAGTCTCAGATTTTCATCTCTTTGTTTCAGGGGTGAGGAGGAAATGCAGGGGCACAGTTACAGGTTTAAACACCAAAATTTTATCCTTTTTAAAGGTAGCTAATGGCACAACACTAGTAATGGCAAGGATTTACAATTCAAAACATTGGATTTGTGAATCCCTACTAATTGAGATTCTTTATTGTTAAAAGGTTGCTTCCTAGAATCTCCATTCAAACAACAGCAGCCTGAATATACAGCTTGAATATTCAGCTGCCTAGATGTACTTTTCCAAAAGGATAGCTGATTTGATGTTTTATTCCTTCATTAACTTGTGAGTTGACTCCATGCTCAATTTTCTCTTTGATGATCCCTTATTATTTCTCATAATAAGTGAATTTAACCTGAGATACATCTGATACGCTACTTTATTTGGACAAAGGAACACTTCTACATAGTAAACTGACTATAATCCCATTGTTCAAAAGGTATGAATAGTGTATCCTCAGCTCACAGAATTCATCAACTGTCTATTATTGTGCTATATAGACATATATTTGTATGTGTGTATATACAACTTGTACATATACACATGAATGTGCATTTGTTGACATATGCATGCTGCACCCATATGTATGTGTTTGGGGTAGAGTAGGGTAGGAGAATAAAGAAAATGCTAACATCTAAGAGAATCAGGTGACAGGAACAAATAATGATGAATGTTGGAGGGGATGTGGGAAAACTGGGACACTGATCCATTGTTGGTGGAGTTGTGAAAGAATCCAACCATTCTGGAGAGCAATTTGGAACTGTGCCCCAAAAGTTATTAAACTGTGCATACCCTTTGACCCAGCCATACTACTACTACTACTACTGGGCTTATATCTCAAAGAAATACTAAAGAAGGGAAAGGGACCTGTATGTGCCAAAATGTTTGTGTCAGCTCTTTTTGTTGTAGCTAAAAACTGGAAGTTGAATGGATACCCATCAATTGGAGAACGGTTGGGTAAATTATGGTATATGAAGGTTATGGAATATTATTGTTCTGTAAGAAATGACCAGCAGGAGGAATACAGAGAGGCTTGGAGAGATTTACATCAACTGATGATGAGTGATATGAATAGAACCAGAAGATCGCTGTACACTTCAATGTTGTATGAAGATATATTATGATGGAAGTGGATATCTTCAACATAAAGAAGAACCAACTCACTTCCAGTTGATCAATGATGGACAGAAATAACTACACCCAGAGATGGAACACTGGGAAGTGAATGCAAATTGTTAGCACTACTGTCTATCTACCCAGGTTACTTATACCTTCGGAATCTAATACTTAATGTGCAACAAGAAAATGGTATTTACACACATATATTGTATCTAGGTTTTACTGTAACACATGTAAAATGTATGGGATTGCCTGTCATCGCAGGGAGGGAATGGAGGGAGAGGGGGATAATTTGGAAAAATGAATACAAGTGATAATATTATAAAAAAAAATTACTCATGCATATATACTGTGAAAAAAAATTCCAAATTAAAAAAAAAAAATAAGAGAATCAGGAAAGGCTTCTTGAAGAAGGTAGCACTTGAGCAGAGTCTTAAAGAAAGCTAAATTTGCTGATTAAGAAATGGCACACACACACACACACACACACACATGAGAGAGAGAGAGAGAGAGAGAGAGAGAGAGAGAGAGAGAGAGAGAGAGAGAGAGAGAGAGAGAGAAGAGGAGAGAGAAAGAGAGAGACCTAACTCCAACATCCCCTGTCAAAAAAGAGTAGCAATCATTTTCTCCTGAATCTCTTAGCACCACACAAAAGTAACCACTAGTCTGGCACTACCCAGCTACCAGAGGCAATTTTAACCTCTTAGGAAAGCAATGCTATACAATGTTCCCCTTTCTAAAAGTAATGATTTTACCTAACCATATTTTAAACATTAGCAAACTACTGGGCATATGTTCCAAAGAAGCCTGAATGTCAGGCCG
The DNA here is from genome assembly GCF_048593235.1 of Sminthopsis crassicaudata. Lineage (NCBI taxonomy): Eukaryota > Metazoa > Chordata > Mammalia > Dasyuromorphia > Dasyuridae > Sminthopsis > Sminthopsis crassicaudata. The sequence continues at coordinate 164,559,685 of NC_133620.1, forward strand.
ACATCTGAGGGAACACATTAAAGCAATCCAAAATACTGGGCAAGTTATTTCACATCCTTAAGAAAATTCCATAAAATCTCACCAATTTACCCTAGTGAATTACCTTTAGATAAACAACATTTTGTAAAGTGTAGAAATTCAAGAAAGACCTTTAATGATTATATAAAAGATAGATCTGTCAATCAGGGAAAGTAACTTCCAGAATTCATTTCCACATATATTACATTATGTAGAAAATAAAAAAAGTTGTTTCTTTTAAATCATATTAATCATTCAAAAATACAGGAAAAACAGATTTTTTTTTTCATTTTTAAGAGTCTTTATTAATTCATTGGAAAACTAGAGGACTTGTTACATCTTCTGTTGCTATGTTTTGTTTTGATTCCATTATTATGATTCTCTTACTTTAGGAGATTCAGGTAAGAACTCCTTTTTTAAAAAATGACTTTTTTCTATTTAGAATGCATTATTTATTTATTTTTAGTATTCTTTTATTTTAAAAATTTTAATTTCCAAATTTTTTTCCTTCCTTCTATTTCTTTCCCCACACACTGAGAAAACAAGCATTATAGCAATTATGCATGTGAAACATGCAAATCCTATTTCCACATTAGCCATATATTTTAAAAGCCAAAAAAAAGTGAAAAGCTTACCTTTCAATTTGTATACTTCAATTTGTAATCAGAGTTCAGCAGTTCTGTCTCAAGATGGATAACATTTTTTCAGCATAAGTCATTTGAAATTATAATGCATCATTTTATTGATTAGAATAGCTAAATTTTTCACATTTGATTATCATTATATTACTGCTATTGCTGGTTCCTCTTACTTTAGTTCATATAGGTCTTGCCAAATTTTTCCGAAACTGCCCCCCTTATCATTTCTTATAACACAGTATTGTTGAGGATGTGCAGGCTTTTGATGAGACAAGGCGTGGGTGAAGTAAAAGAATTTACTAAATTATAAGTAGAAGTAGAAGTTTAAGTTTATTATAAATCATCAAGAGATCTCAAATGGAGCAGAACTCTTAGATGGAATTAGAGTTCCATTCTGCTCATCTGCCCATTCTTCCCACCCTCGTATATATGATTTGAGACAATACAGAACTTTTGGGTTTAAATAGGCTTCAGTAAGGATATAGAAAGTTTGATTAGTGATAGTTCAAATTGTATAGAGCTTAAGTGGAGGTACTTAAGGTGAATTCAGTTCTATTGATAGTTAAGTAGGGGTACTTAACTACTTAGCTTTAGTTCAGCTCTATAGAAAGCTTGGGTGGTGTCTGCTGAACTCTATAGAAAGGTAAATTAGTGGTACTTAACAGAGGTGGGGTTGGGCTGGCTTCTAGGTCACGATAATGTGGGAAATGACTCTTTTTGGGGTTTCCAGCCTCAGTTTCCCTTGTCATATATACTGCTTTGTCTGAGATCATGTTTACTATTTGCTCTTTTTTTTTTCTTCAGCCAAAGCATTTCAACTTTGTGTATGTCTTTTCCAAATATGTCTCTAGCATACAGCATACAACTTATTACATTCAAGTTTCTATCTCTATTTTTTTTTTTCCCTAAGGGTTTATACTCTTGCTGGGTAGGTTATTCTTGATTGTAATCCTAGCTTTTCTGTCTTTCAGAATATCATATTCCAACTCTTCAGATGCTTTAACATGGAAACCTCTAAGAGTTTGACTATGGCTTTACACTATTTGAATTGTTTCTTTCCGGCTGCTTGAAATATTTTTTCTTTCACCTGGAAACTCTGGAATTTGCCTATAATATTTCTGGGAGTTTTCATTTTGGAATCTCTTTCAGAAGGTACTTGCTAGATCCTTTCAAATTTCTTTTTTACCATCTGTATCTTTTGTCATTCTTGAAATATGATGTCTACACTCTTTTTTTGGATAATGGCTTTTCAGGTAATCCAATAATTCTTTAATTATCTTTCCTCAATTTATTCTCCAGTTCAGTTGTTTTACCAATGGAATGGTTTATATTTTTTCATCTTTTTTTTTTCATTCTATTAATTTTGTTTTCACATTTTCTTGATGTATCATGGAACCATTACTTGTCCAATTCTAATTTGTAAGGAATTATTAGTTTCATTGAAAAGAATGTTTTTCCATTTGGCCACTTCTGATTTTTAAGTTCTTTTCTTCAGTGATTTTTATGCTTCTTTTATTATTAAAACAATTCTGTTTTTTAAGATGTGAATTGTTGTGGTGAGGAGTGTTGTTGGGGATTTTTGTATTTTGTTTTTACTAAGATGCTAATTCTGTTTCCACATTTTTGTTGCACTACTCTTTTTTCCTTCAATTTTTGCTTTAGCAAGTTTGTTTCTTTATGAAATTCTTCCATAAATTCTTGTTGGTCTTGGGTCCAATTAGCATTTGACTTTGAGACTTTGTTTGTAGGCATTTTCATACTGTTATCTTCTGAATTTATTTCTTGGTCTTCCCTCCTAATTATAGTAGCTTTCTAGGGTCAAATTATTTTTTTGTTGTTTGCTCATTTTTTCCATCCTGACTCTTGCATTTGCCTTTTGGTTTAAGTTGGGTTCTGCTCATCTGGGGATGGGGAGATACTTTACCAAATGTCAATTTTGTTCATGTTTTTGTTTTCAGGGCTAGTTTGGGGGGTTGGCAAGTTTGGGTACTTCCAATGAGGTATCAACTTAAGACTGCTCTTCTGGTTTACACTCTAGCCTTTAGCCAGAAATGGCTCCTGTTCCCTCAAGCACTAGTGCTTTCTTTGCCTTGGAATAGCTTTCAGAATCTTTATTCTTTTTTGGATGACTCTCCTGGTCTTTCTATCTGCCCTGGAACTGCAACCCAGAACTTTGTATAGACAATAGAATTTCCAAACAGTGCCAACTGTACCCAATGCCAGCAAAGGGTTCTATATAATCTCTTTCTCACCAGTTGTATAATTCATTTTCCCTCTTTGTGATGAGAGTTCCCAAAACTGCTACTACTGCTTTGGCTACTAGTGTTGTCATCATATATATGTGCTCTAGGAAGACTCCTACTCTGTGTTACAAACTTCCCCTGTCAACCTCCTCTTTTCTCAGATTGGAAAAATGTCTCAATGTGACCTTTAGTGGGCTCTGTCACTCCAAAATTTTATTTGAGGCATTATTTTTAAAATGTTTGGAGGGAAATGTTGGCCCTAGTCTGCCATCAACAGAACTTGTTTTTTAACCAATTCAGATAAGTACTTTTTTGTTGTTGTTTGTAGT